>NC_135716.1:10213340-10481738 GCF_964656455.1 Halichoerus grypus | reverse complement strand
ACCGGGTTCTGGATCAGAGAGGATGCTGGAAGATTCCATGGAGAGGATGCTGGAAGATTCCATGGGAGGGGCCCTTGATGGGATAGTCCAGATAAAGAACAGAACTTAATGGTTGTAGAGGGGGTGGAAACTGGGATTCCTGGAGACATTTTAGGAGGTAGGACAGGAAGGACAGGGAGGCTAATTAGTGGGGGTGGAGGTGATGGAGTGGGTGGGGTCAAGAACGCCTCTGGTCTGTCTTAAGGACACTGTAGGGAGTGTCCCTACACACTCACACAGGCACCTGCTTTTTTTTTTTTTAAAGATTTTATTTATTTATTTGAGAGAGATAGAATGAGAGAGAGAGAGCACATGAGAGGGGGGAGGGCCAGAGGGAGAAGCAGACTCCCTGCTAAGCAGGGAGCTCAATGTGGGACTCAATCCAGGGACTCCAGGATCATGACCTGAGCCGAAGGCAGTCACTTAACCAACTGAGCCACCCAGGCGCCCTGGGCACCTGCTTTTCTTGAGCACGCTTTCATTGGCTTTGGCTCCCCAGCAAATTTAGCATGGAGCTTCTTTGCCTGCAGAACTGGCCCGTGGTTTCAGGAACTAAGTTTAGCTTTTAGGTAAAGCATTCAGAAACCCTTTAACCTCATGCTTAAACCAAGTTTTCTAATCTTATTAAAGATGGGTACAATTTTCATCTCCATCTGCCTGATGCCCGCATCAGGATCTCGTTTTATCTGGATCTTGGGTAAGAGAGAGAAAAGTACTATTCATAAGCCCCTTCAAACACCAAAGCTTGAGTTCACTTTTCCCTTTACATCCACACTTAGCTTTCTCCTCAGTAATTTCTTTGAAGAATGAATCCGTTATTCAGGTAATAGAAGGAGTTCTCCAGCACTGCCATGCCTGCCAATATGCATCAGAGCCTCTTTCTCCCACTTCTGTAGCGGTTCTTTGTCCATGCTCTGACTTGGCAGAGATCATAACTGTGTACAACACCCCGAGTTTGTAGACCATAGCCTGGAGTGAGCTGGTTGGCCGAGGTTTTCTATCCCTCAGCCAACCATATCATAAATGTCTATTTGGGGAGGTTCTCATGTGTTTTTTCTCAATTTTACACAATGAATAAGGTTTGGCCACGTAGTGAGCTTCACAGTAAAATATTCCAATTTATTCCATCATTATTTAAAAGGATTAAAATTATTTTCCAACTGGTGAAAATGACTTCTTGGGGTTTTCTAGGAGGATCCAGTTGACTATGTCTTGGAACTGATGATAAACCTGCTAAGTTTAATGATCACACAATACTTAGAATGACATTAAAAAAAAATGACTTTCCAATGGTGCCAAATTAATGCAACTATAGACTGTTCTGGCAAATGACCCAGACATCTCTGCCAACAGAATTTTATTGATTTAGACTTCTTTTGCTGTTTCTTACTGTATGTACTTAAACCTGTAAAATTCAGAAATTTTATAATTACAAGTTGATTTTTACTCAGTGCCCAAGAATGAGGGATTAAGTGAATATTATGAAGTTTCTAATATGTACTTTATTCTTAGCTTGAAATGCATTATCTCATTCAATTCCTTCAAACCTCTTTTTTTAAATTTTATTATGTTATGTTATTCAAACCTCTTTTAAAGTAAAGAAACCAAAGCTCTGAGAGGTTGCGGGGGGGTGGGGGGGAAGAGGATACCTGATGGAACATAGCTAAAAAGTCATAAAGTAGCAACCTGAAACCAAAACCTCAAAACCCATGTTTTTTTTGAGTAAGAAAATACCTACACCAATGAAATTTTTTTCTCATTTAAAATCTGAAATGTGCAACACTGCAGTGATGAATTTGAAATCCTATGATGACTCCATTGTCACCTTTGTGCTTTCTGAAATTAGATGTGGACAAATTTATTAATGAACAGCTTTTTTAATGGAAGAAATCCACATACTGAAGAAATATAACAAGAGGCAAATCACATACTGAAGAAATATAACAAGAGGCAAATCACATTCAATTATAAGATAAAAAATATTCGTTCCATAGTTAAGAAAATGGCACTCTTATAGACAATTCAGGAAAAATACTTCTTTTGTATCCAAAACCAGGAATAATTCTCTTATCATAATGAATCAGTTTATGGAGCTTGAGGTACACCAGAGAAATATGCATAATATTTTATGTGTGTCTGCTCAGGGAAAGAGAATTTAATCACTGCACTTGGGCTGATAATGATTATGAAACTCTGTAACATTGTTCTATTTCAGTAATAATAATGATTTCCCTGAACATATATGCTGCTCTTCATTTAACAAAATGCTTTCAGTAATGTAGGTCTATTTGATTTACAGAATCCTCAGAACAGTGCCAGCAGGAATTAACATCCTAATTTTAGCAGTAGTGAAATTGAAGGTCCTAGAGGTCAAATGCTGTGGTTGGGCCACACAGCAGGTAAGTAGTGACACCGGGGATGGTGGCAAGGACTTTGACTCCTGGGCTATCCCTACTACAACATACTGCTTCCAGAAAAACAGCTTTCCAACTTGTTGGGTTCTTTAAAGAACATGGAGTCTGTTAGATTATTTCAGAGTCACAGAATGCTGGGGGGTTTCTGAAACTGTCTGATAAATGGCACCCCTCTTCCCAACCCAGGTTCTACACAAATGGATAGGGAAAAAAAAATATCTTGGTGGATAGAGCACCAAACTGTCCCCTTCGTACTGGGAAGACAGAGTTGGACTATAGCTTGGAGTGAGAGCCTATGGAGCCTAGTACTTAAATCTAGAACTGAGCTAATTACCCATGGGTTACAGGTGGCTCTGAATGGGGGCAGGCAGCATTAGGTTAAGGACAGCCTGGCTTTGGAGGAGAAGCAGCAGGACATGGTGTCAGACAGCATACTTGTAAGGAGAGGAAGGGAGCGTCTGAGCTGATCATGTCTGTTTATGCTTCCCAAATTTCCCAGTTCCTTTGTCTCCTACAGGGAAAATTGAGTAAAAAGATGAAGTGCATTACAATCAATGGCGATTCATGTCTTTCCAAGAAACATCAGGTTTGCAGGGAAAGAAATAAAGCCTGACATGCCTGTATGTCATTCATTCATTCATTCATTCATCTGTCTAGTATTTATTCGGCACTTCCTCAGTGCCAGGTACTAGTGACATACAGGCAAACAAATCTGTGACAGTCCTTAAATTCATGATCATTAATTTCCTGTCCAGATTAGGATGGCTATTATCAAAAGAATGAAAGATAACACAGGCTGGTGAAGATGTGAAAAACTATAACCCTCGTGCACTGTTGATGGGAATGTAAAATGGCGTCACCCTGAAGGAAAGCAGTATAAAGTTTCCTCAAAAAATGAAATATAGAACTGCCATAGGATCCAACAATCCCACTGCTCAGTATCTATCCAAAGCAAATGAAATCGGTATCTTGAAGAGATATCTGCACTCCCATGTTCGTGGCAACATTATTCACAATAGCCAAGATATGTAAACAACCTAAATGTCCAATGATGGATGAATGGATAAAGAAAATATTGTACATACAGAGGAGGAGCAAGATGGCAGAGGAGTAGGAGACTTAAATTTAATCTGGTCCCAGGAATTCAGCTAGATAGGGATCAAACCATTCTGAACACCTACGAACTCAACAGGAGATCGAAGAAAAGAATAGTAACAACTCTCTGAACAGAAAAGCAACCACTTTCTGGAAGGTAGGACGTGCGGAGAAGTGAATCCGCGGCGATATTCGGGAGGAGAGACGGCGGGGGAGGGGCCTCCGTCGGCCGCTTCTGGCAAGTGATAGAGCCGCGGAGCACAAAATAGGAACTTTTAGAAGTCGGCTCCGCTGAGGGACGTCGCTCCGGTGGCTAAGCGGGGGATGGAACCCTCACGGGACTGTGTGGTCTCAGGACCCTTGGGGTCACAGAAAGACGGGGGTGCCTGAGTGCAGCAGAGCTCACTTTGACAAAGTACAGCATCCTTTCTTGATCAAAACTCTTCAGAGTATAGGGATAGAGGGTACATACCTCGATATCATAAAAGCCATCTATGAAAAACCCATAGCAAATATCATTCTCAATGGGGAAAAACTGAGAGCTTTCCCCCTAAGGTCAGGAACGCAGCAGGGAAGTCCACTATTACCACTGCTATTTAACGTGGTATTAGAAGTCCTAGCCACAGCAATCAGACAACAAAAAGAAATCAAAGGCATCCAAATCAGCAAAGAAGTCAAACTCCACTCTTTGCAGATGATATGATACTTTATGTGGAAAACCCAAAAGACTCTGCCCCAAAACTGCTAGAACTCATACAGGAATTCAGTAAAGTGGCAGGAGATAAAATCAATGCACAGAAATCAGTGGCATTCCTATACACCAACAACAAGACAGAAGGAAGAGAAATTAAGGAGTCAATCCCATTTACAGTTGCACCCAAAACCATAAGATACCTAGGAATAAATCTAACCAAAGAGACAAAGAATCTGTACTCAGAAAACTATAAAACACTCATGAAAGAAATTGAGGAAGACACAAAGAAATGGAAAAACGTTCCATGCTCATGGATTGGAAGAACAAATATTGTGAAGATGTCAATGCTACCTAGAGCAATCTACACATATAATGCAATCCCTATCAAAATACCATCCACTTTTTTCAAAGAAATGGAACAAATAATCCTAAAATTTATATAGACCAGAAAAGACCCGGAATAGCCAGAGGAATGTTGAAGAAGCAAAGCAAAGCTGATGGCATCACAATTCCGGACTTCAAGCTCTATTACAAAGCTGTCATCATCAAGACAGTATGGTACTGGCACAAAAACGGACAGATCAATCAATGGAACAGAATAAAGAGCCCAGAAATGGACCCTCAACTCTATGGTCAACTAATCTTCGACAAAGCAGGAAAGAATGTCCAGTGGAAAAAGACAGTCTCTTCAACAAATGGTGTTGGGAAAATTGGACAGCCACATGCAGAAGAATGAAACTGGACCATTTCCTTACACCACCACAAAAATAGACTCCAAATGGTTGAAAGACCTAAATGTGAGACAGGAGTCTATCAACATCCTAAAGGAGAACACAGGCAGCAACCTCTTCGACCTCAGCCGCAGCAACTTCTTCCTAGAAACATTGTCAAAGGCAAGGGAAGCAAGGGCAAAAATGAACTATTGGGACTTCATCAAGATAAGAAGCTTTTGCACAGTGAAATAAACAGTCAACAAAACCAAGAGACGACCGACAGAATGGGAGAAGATATTTGCAAATGACATATCAGATAAAGGGCTAGTATCCCAAATCTATAAAGAATGTATCAAACTCAACACCCAAAGAACAAAGAATCCAATCAAGAAATGGGCAGAAGACATGAACAGACTTTTCTGCAAAGAAGACATCCAAATGGCCAACAGACACATGAAAAAGTGCTCAACATCGCTCGGCATCAGGGAAATCCAAATCAAAACCTCAATGAGATACCACCTCACACCAGTCAGAATGGCTAAAATTAACATGTCAGGAAATGACAGATGTTGGCTGGGATGCGGAGAAAGGGGAACCCTCCTACACTGTTGGTGGGAATGCAAGCTGGTGCAGCCACTCTGGAAAACAGTATGGAGGTTCTTCAAAAAGTTGGAAACAGAGCTACCATATGACCTAGCAGTGCGCTACCGGGTATTTACCCCAAAGATACAAATGTAGGGATCTGAAGGGGTACATGCACCCCAATGTTTATAGCAGCAATGTCCACAATAGCCAAACTGTGGAAGGAGCCAAGATGTCCATCGACAGATGAATGGATAAAGAAGAGGTGGTATATATATACAATGGAATATTATGCAGCCATTAAAAGGAATGAAATCTTGCCATTTGCAACGACGTGGATGGAACTGGAGGTATTATGCTGAGCGAAATAAGTCAATCAGAGAAAGACATGTATCATATGCTCTCACTGATGTGAGGAATTCTTAATCTCAGGAAACAAACTGAGGGTTGCTGGAGTGGTGGGGGGTGGGAGGGATGGGGTGGCTGTGTGATAGACATTGGGGAGGGTATGTGCTATGGTGAGCGCTGTGAATTGTGTAAGACTATTGAATCACAGACCTGTACCTCTGAAACAAATAATACATTATATGTTTAAAAAAAAAAAAAGATAGTAGGAAGGGAAAAATGAAGGGGGGGAATCAGAGGGGGAGACAAACTTTGAGACACTATGGACTCTGAGAAACAAACTGAGGGTTCTAGAGGGGAGGGGTTAGGGGGATTGGTTAGCCTGGTGATGGATATTAAAGAGGGCACGTACTGAATGGAGCACTGGGTGCTATACACAAACAATGAATCACGGAACACTACATCAAAAACTAATGATGTAATGTATGGTGATTAACGGAACATAATAAAATAAAAAAATAAATAAAAAGTAAAGTAAAAAAAAAGAAAATGTTTTACATACATACAATGGGGTATTATTCAGCCTTAAGAAAGAAGGAACTATTCCCATGTGAAACATCATGGTTGCACCTTGAAGACATTATGCTAAGTGAAATAAACCAGTCACAGGACAAATATTACATGATCACACTTATATGAGGTAATCTAAAGTAGTCAAAATCATAGAAGCAAAGAGTATATTGGTGGTTACCAAGGACTGGGAAGAAGGGAAATGGAGAGCTGTCCCTGGGTATAAAGTTTTAGTTACGTGAGAAGAATCTTTTGGAGGTGGTAGGTGCGCTTAAGATTTTGTGCGCATATATGTATGTGTTCATTCCTGCCAATTTGTGTATGTTAAATTTGTACAGCTTTTTGTATATCAATTATAACTCAATAAACCTGTTCAAAATAATATAAACAAGTAAACAGTCAGCAAATGATGATTTCTCCAAAGAATAAAGGCTACAAAGTAAATGATCCAGAGTACAATGATAGTGAGTGATTGGAGAGGTGTGTGCTTTATCCCCTTTCTCTTGTCCTCAAGGTCAGATGCACAGAGAGAGCAGAACTGGCCCTGCATGGCTGCATGCCCTTGTTTGAATCACTTAGTTTCTCCCAGCCTTGATTTTGCCTGGCTTTAGCCACCTTTCTCCACAACCTTCTATGTTAGGTTCATCTTGGTCCCCAGGAGCCAAGGTTGTTAAACATACAGATCCTCAGCTCCCTTGCCCCTATATCTTCTCCCACAAGAGTGTCTGAGACTATAGCCCCTGGATCTGCATTCTTGACAAATCCCCAGCTAACACAGGTGATTCTTGGATTATATGTGGTACAAAGTTGCTCCAGAGACATAAGTCGCTCCAGCCCCAAATGGGTGTCAAGCCTCACTCACTAAAAGTCTCACCTTCTCATAGTTTTGGTATTTGTTGAAATCCCAGCTCTGCAGCTGTGTAGCCCTGGGCATGTTGGACAAATTTTCTTTGCCTCTGTCTCCACATCTGCAAGATGAGAAAAAATAGCTCCTGTTTCTCAGGATTGGTTTATCTATTAAAAGAGATGATATCCATGAAAGGATATAACCGAGTGACTGGATTCTCGCAGGTGCTCATAAATCCGTGATGAGTCAAATAAATTAAAATAAATGAATGAATACATCTATGGCACCTTTTCAAAACCTAGTTCAACTTCTTCATTCCTTGTTCCTTTTATGAGAGCTTTCTCATATTTTCATGTCTGAGCTGCTCCTTAGTAACATCCTAATACTCCAAAACCTCAAGGACCAAGCCCTCCACCTCTTTGTTTATCCTATTCCACCTCCTGGGCAGAGTCCTTGTTCTGACCTCATGCTCATAGCTTTGTTGTCTGCTAACAGGCCCCCTCCCTCCAGCACTATCAAGGAGTCAGTGTACAATCTCCCACTTGCTCAGTGTTAGCATTATTTTTAGGGGAAGAGCATCCTAGGAGAACTTACATCCATATTCACCACTTACATGTTACAATTTGAAAATTCTGTGTTTACCACAGTGCTTTACTTTATACACCATGAGGGTCGATGCTCCATACTCAGCATTGGTTTGGCTCAGAAATATAACAGTGGCACCCATGGCCAGCACCAACTTCCAGGGCATCTGTCTTCACTCTGTGCATGACTTGGCTAAAGTGTTTGATCTGGGAAATAATGCAGAGAAGAAAGCATTTGCTTAGTCTGCCATGAAAATGGGTTGGAAAGTGAAAACAAGAAAATCTTGGCTTGTGGCACAGAAAATAGAGTAAGAAATGCTCCAGAAGAGCAGAAAAGGGAATGCGAGGAGGAAAGAAGGTGAGAGGAGCTAAGACATATGTGTTTTTAGAGACGAGGGTTTTAGAAGGGAGATTTTTAGAAGATACAACATAGTCCCTTTACCAAGAATGTTTCCTCATCTAGATTATGAACTTTTTACTTGTCAATTGTGCCTTTTATGCTTCATCTTTATGATTTATTATTCACCATCAGTGTATTATGGGATGGGGGATTTACAGTGGCTCAGAGAGTAGACTCTGAGGGGAGAATATGGGTCAATTCCATGGTGATCTTGAGCAAGCTACTTCTGTGTCAATGTCAATGCCTCCATTTTTAAAGTGGAAACAATAGTAAATATGACACAGGTTTTTTGATTTTTAAAGGAGGAGATGTACTTAAAACACTTAGCAGAGTGGTTTCTTTGGGGTGTATGCTCAATATGTTTGCTATCATCATAATCGCCTGCTCTTCAGTCCTGTTGGGCTGCACTCTCTGCTGGAGACCTCCTTGAGAGAGTAGGCAGTGACCTATCTCCTGGCCCAAATAATGCAGGATTCGATCTTCCATTCTTTAGGTGTCTGATTTCATGTTATGTATCAGAAAACTCTTTCTGGAGTGTCCAATCTAACAGAGCACCTTTTACTTCCCATGGTCACTCTTTGCCCTGTATCTTAGTTTTTCTCTATAATGTCTATCACTGGGGGTCACACTATGTGTTTGTTTTTTCTGTACCTCCTTTTCTCACCCACCCATAAAATTGTAAGTTTCATGAGGTCATGACTTTGTTCTGTTCACTGCTCTAAGCCCGAAGGCCTGACTCAGAGTGGGCACTCAAAGAATATTTGGTGAATGAGTGAAAGAATAATGTGTACTTCATGAACACAGACACAAAATGTTAGGACTATTAGTCAAAGGGATGTTTAATAGTAAAGTAAAATTGTAAGCAACTTGGAGAAAGGGTATCAAGAACTATTTTTCCTGCCTACATTCAATCTCTGATATTTTGAATCGCTTTGATGGTCATACATTTTGTAGTTCCATCTTATTGTTCAGAAAGCATCTATTACTTCCCATATGTCAGAGATAAGAGCCATCTTCACAGACAGGAAACATTTAAGTTCCTCAGAGGCAAAAGACCTTCTCGAATTAAGTGTTCAGGTGCCAATACTATATTAGCAGATTTTAAATCTAGTTTATTTACCAGTTTTGGGACCTCGACTCTGGTGTTTTCATAAAATAATAACAATCAATACTTACTCCATGGGGGTTTTTATAAAGATAAGGAGATGATGTATGAAAGCATTCAGTACAATGTCTGGCAGATGCTCAGCACTCAGTAAATCTTAGCTGATGTTAATATGATCTCCAAAGCATGAAGTCACACACCCTGGTCATGGTGTGACTATGGAAGGTCACAGATAAGCCAAATCTCCTCATCAAGGGGCCATGTGGACTTCTTCTCCTGCCCATCAACTCTAAGATACACATCTCTTTCAAATTAGAATGGATTTCACATTACTAACAGCTGGACAACAGTCATGACTTTGATCTTATAGCCTCTGAATGTGCATCAAAACTTGCAGAAGGAGCATAAATAGCTTGGAAGCAAATTCCAGAAGTAACAATGGAATAGCTTTGGTAACATGTTACAATTCCAACACCATAGTCACAGAGGATGATGTTCTGCCAAAGGGGGGAAAAAGAAGATTTCAAACTCCAAATGTGATTTTGAAAAATCAGATAGTGTGGAGAAATTAACCAATGTACTTCACTTTTATCCTTTTTATGTATACACATAGATGATATTGGATAAAAATCTATTCCTTAAAAGTATAAAACAATCTTCCAATAAATATAAAATGAAAACTTCAAGTGATAAGAAAACATTGTAGTATCATTTAATTGGTAGTTTTTCCTTTGTTGGACATTCATAATTAATGTTGCAACTTACAGTTGATGGTATTTTAGATTCTTTAGACTTCATTGTGTAGACTGTCATAAAAAGCTATTGGGAGTAAATTGCAGAATATATTACAATGTTATACTGAAACTATGTAGAGAGAATTTGTCCTTCAGAGAGCCTGACTCCTATGATATGATGGATGTAATGTGATCAGTCAGATCTCCGAAGATTATTCCAACACAATTCCTGTGTTTTCCAGGATCCTTAGATTCAGAGTTGCAGGAAGGATGGGCTTTGGAACTAATAACAAAATGCATTTTTGAATGAGATACCAAGTTAGGTGGATAAAAGCTCAAGTAGAAATAATGTAAATCATGGTTTGTCTTTAATCTAGACACCTCACTCAAAAGTAGACCATAGCTCCCTATCATCAGCATAGACTGCTTATCTTTTTTTTTTTTTAGATTTATTTATTTATTTGGGAGAGAGAGAGAGAGCGGAGGGAGGGGTAGAGGGAGAGGGAGAAAAGCAGACTCCCTGCTGAGCGTGGACCTTGACGTGGGGCTCCATTTCACAACCCCAAGATCATGACCCCAGTCTAAATCAAGAGTCGGATGCTTAACCTAGTGAGCCACCCAGAGACCCCCTGCCTACCTTTTTTTCAAGGATTCCATGACTGACCTCTCTCAACCTATCCAACTCTATCCCTGAACCTTCTTAATTATATATCTTCTCTAGTATAATTTATCAATCAAACCTGGCATATATTTGAGAATGAAATGGGGAGCCATTAAAACTGGGAGGGGGGCAATTAAACAGTAAAAAGAAAGAATGGAAGCTTTTTTTTTTTTTTTTTTTTTTTTAAGATTTTTGTTTATTTATTTGACAGAGAGAGATACACAGCGAGAGAGAGAACACAAGCAGGGGGAGTGGGAGAGGGAGAAGCAGGCTTCCCGCAGAGCAGGGAGCCCGATGCGGGGCTCGATCCCAGGACTCCGGGATCATGACCTGAGCCGAAGGCAGACGCTTAACGACTGAGCCACCCAGGCGCCACCAGAATGGAAGCTTTTAAAGCTATTAAAAATGTTCTTGTTGTTGGGGCAATAAATAAAAATAGGGACTGTCCCAGGAAAACAGGACATATGTTCACTGTATTTATGTGCTCCAACTGGAACAATTTCTTCAGTGAGCTTCACAGACATCATACCCAGTCCCCTTTCGTAACTTTTCTTGGGCCATGCTTCTTCTTTTCCTCACTAGGTATTGATTCCTCACTTCATATTTTTGGATATTCAAATATGACAGTTTGACCCCAAGATAGGAGTTTCCTTGAACAATCTTTCTCAGTGAGAATCTTCCATGAAGCATTATCCGATTCAGGACTGGGGGTGAGGATGGGTAGGGGATGAAGAGGAAAGCGACTTTTTTCCCTGGCTTCATTCCAGGGTATTATTTTATCTCATTTAAATCTCACCGAAACTTTGTAAAATAATTTTCTGATTCCCATTTCAGGGATTCAGTCACTAACATTAACACAGCTCATCAGTGGCTGGACTGGGGTTCAAACTATGGAATATCTGACTCCAAAGTAAAATATCTTTCTGGTATTGCCTCTTCTGTAATAATGTGTTTTTATCATTTTATTTTACTATGTGTTGTCCCCACAACTAGATTATAAACATTTGAGGTACAACTACTTTTTCAAAATTTCCCACAATATTTATCCTAATGGTGAAGACACAGGAGACAGGTATATAATTTACGTCATTGTGAATTTAAGTATAAATTAAAGTATGATTACAGTAATTTCCACAGTTCATCTAGGTTAGAAGTAGGATTAAAAATAAACAAATTTAGTGATTATTTCCATAATGCCATCCCTTGGACATAGGATGATTTCTCTGTAAAATGCCTTTATTTTCATTACCCAATTTGATTTTCACAATTAGGAGGGTACTATTATCCTCATTTGACAAATAAAGAAACTGAAGCTCAGAGAGGTTAACTGGTATAATGAGACACTGTGGAATAATGGAAAAGAGATAAATTTTCAAGCAGAAACAGTATTCATTAAGTATTGCTTTGGACACTGTTATTTTCTAAAGCTCTGAAATGTAGAATCGTGCAAAATGGCATTTTTAAGGGAAAATGTCAACTGCTATAAAAATAAAATTTAAAGTTTAGCTGTGATTTATATATAACCCTAGAGATTTTTATCAAGATTTTCTCTTAAGGAACCCAGTTGTGAGTTTTAACCAATCAATTTCTACTATAAAATAAGTACAAGCAGATTTTATCAAGCACTTGCTAATAAATCCACTGATAAGGATTTGTTGCTTTTAAAACAATATATTATTAGAAAATAAAAATAACTTTTCACATAGTCCTAATGCTTAGAAATCCCACAGAATGATCAAAATTTATCAAAATTTTCATTTGGAATATCAAGGAAATACAGAAATAACATGAAATTATAAGTAATGAACAACATCCTATCACCTTTTTTTAAATTTTATTTTATTTTTTATTAACATATGATGTATTATTTGTTTCAGGGGTATAGGTCTGTGATTCATCAGACTTACATAATTCACAGAGCTCACCATTATGAGGCACTTGTGTCTGCACTTTGGGAAAATGGACATAAAGTGTCATTAAAAGAAAAACAGAAAAATATGAACATAAATAGTGTAGAAGGATTTCATTTTTAGTTCTACATGTGAGGAGCTTGAAAGTCACCAC
The DNA here is from genome assembly GCF_964656455.1 of Halichoerus grypus. Taxonomy (NCBI): domain Eukaryota; kingdom Metazoa; phylum Chordata; class Mammalia; order Carnivora; family Phocidae; genus Halichoerus; species Halichoerus grypus. The sequence continues at coordinate 10,468,891 of NC_135716.1, read as the reverse complement.
TCTGTCCTAAAAAGCTGAACTAACTGAAAAATCAATTACTTTTCTAGGATCTGTAAGAGAAGTGAAGACATGGGGCAAGCCCCACTGCTCCCAAGATTAGAGAGACCACAGGTGAATGGACAGAGTAACAGCTTAGCAGAGCACAGACTCACAGGCAGAAACTATATCCACACAAAACCTAGGGTCGACATCATAATTAACGGTGAAAAACTTGAATCTTTCCCACTAAGATCTGGCACAGGGCAAGGATATCCATTCTAACCATTCCTTTTCAACATCATACTGGAATTCTTTACTAACACAATATAGCAAATGAATAAATAAATAAAAGATATACAGTTTAAATGAAGACATAAAGCTGTTATTGTTCATAGATGACATGATCATCTATGTAGAAAACCCAAAAAATTTGATAAGAAAATCTCTTGGAACTAATAAACAATTATAGCAAGGTAGCAAGATACAAGGTTAATATACAAAAGTCAATTGCTTTCCTGTATACTAGTGATGAACAAGTAGAATTTGAAATTAAAAACACAATACTATTTACATTAGCACCCTCAAAAATGAAATACTTAGGTGTATATCTGACAAAGTATGTACAATATCTAGAGGAGGAAAACTACAATACTCTGATAAAAAAATAAAAAAAACTAAACTTATGGAGAGATATACCATTTTTATGGATGGGGAGACTCACTGTTGTCAAGATGTCAGTCCTTCCCAACTCGATCTATGGATTCAGTGCAATCCCAATCAAAGCCCCAGCAAGTTATTTTGTGGACATAGACAAACTGGTTCTAATGTTTGTATGGAGGGGCAAAGATCTAGAACAGCCAGTGAGACACTGAAGAAGAACAAAGTTGGAAGGCTGATGCTACCTAATTTCAAGAGTTACTATAAGCCTATAATTATCAAGACAGCATGGTATTGGTGAAAGAATAGACAATAGATCAGAAGCCAGTTTCTTAAAAAACTAAACATACTCTTACCATATCACCCAACAATTTATACTCTTTGGTATTTGCCCAAAGATTTTGAAAAATTATATCCACACAAATACACATACGAGGATATTTGTAGCAGTTTTATTCATAATTGCCAAAACTTGGAGTCAACCAAAATGTCTTTCAATAAAAGAATGAATAAATAAATAATCTTTGATACATCTACACAATGGACTATTATTCAGTGCTAAAAAGAAATAAGCTTTCAAGGGAAGAAAACACAAGGAGGAATCTTAAATTCACATTACTAAGTGAAGAAGCCAATCTGAAAAGTCTACATACTATATGATTCCAACTGTAGGACATTCTGGAAAAGACAAAACTGCACAGACAGTAGAAAGATCAGGGTTACCAGGGGTTGGTGGAGGAGGAATGAATAGTCACAGTGTAGAGGATTTTCAGGGCAGAGAAAATACTCTGTATGATACTATAATGATGGAAACATATTATTATAAATTTGTCCAAACACATATAATGTACAACACCATGGAAGAACCCTAATGTAAGCTATACTTCTGGCTGATTATGATGTGTCAATATAGGTTCATCAATTTTAAAAATATATACCACTGTGGTGGGGAATGTTGATAATGGGGGAGGCTGTGCATATGTGGGGGCAAGGGGTATAGAGGAAATCTCTGTACTTTTCTCTCAATTTTGCTGTGAACCTAAATTTGCTCTAAAAAAAAATACTGTCTTTAAAAAGATTTGGAGAAAAGAATTTTGAGAAGAACCAAAGGATGACCCCACAGAGTCCTAAGCAAATGACATGTCAACACCAACCATCTGCAGCGGGGCAGTCTATAAGATAGAGTGCCCTTAAATAAACCGTGGGAGCACCTGGTAGCTGAGAGGGGGCACAGAAAGGAGTGACAGAACCACAAGCATGGGAAAGTGACTATAGTGTCTGAGGGTCCCAAGTTCTCACAGTCATGGCCCTTGCTCTCTGCAGGTGGCTTCTTCCCCAGCTCTCTTTTGACCTTATCTTAGCAAGGGCCAATATTTTGCTTCCCAGACTGCAGTTGCCATCAGAAATCGGGATGCTGATATGGCAGAATACCAGGTGCCATCCAGATGGGGGAAATATGATTCCTAGCACCTGCAGTGTACCCCTGACCAAGGAGAAGTTCCCTCTGGCATGTCCTTGATCTTTCCCAGAGCTATTCCTATACTCTATAGTCTCTTGGTTCACAGGATCTGAATGTGAGGACCATTTCTTCTCAATATACCCAAAGGTACTCACCGCTGCCACACCCATGTCTGATTTTACCGAGTAATAATCTTGTTCAGTTTCTACTTTGAGAAAAAAGCACTACCAACTCCATAAATTTGGGAGTTTCCTTGATTTAACTCCTGAGCTGATCTTGGTCTATGTTGTCCTATAACTACCCCGACCTTACCCTCATTCACCCTCTGACGCTGTGCATGTGAATGTTGGGGTTACTCTGATGGACTCTATGAAAGCCCTTTGGGTAAGGGATGAAGTGCACTAAATTTTCACTACTAATCACTTGAAGAAAGTCAGGTTCTTAATAAGTAAAACCAGAACTCAGAAGATAAATCCTAATGATGTAGGAAATGGGATTACCCTCTTTCTTCTGATTTCAATCTCTTGTGTCTAGACTCTAAAGAATGGATTCTAGAGGTGTGATCCTGGATAAAGATACTCAGATGGTGTTCTTCCTCTGGTGGCAGGTTGGGAGCAAGGAAATGATAGTACTCAAGAATATCCAAGACTCAATTTCTCTTGGAAACCTAATGAATTATTTTCACATGGTTTCCTTTTTATTGTCTATTATCTGCTGAAACATGAAGAACATTTTGTGTGCTGGCTAGAATTTTGTCTCAGCTAAGCCTCAAAGTGCAACATTGAAGGATGAAGCCAATAATGAGCATGAAAATGACCCTTTCTCACTCTTCCTACCTTCTTAATTCCAGAGATAAAATAGTCGTGATGGCAGCAGATCTCAGTGAGACATCACCACAGGGGCTACAAGGTGAATAAGTGTCTTTCCCCATTTAAAGAAATTTCTTTTAGCATGAATCCTGAAAAACCTGGCTTTTCTCTTCCTTGAGATAGATTCAATTTTCCTTTCACTTGATTAACTCGAACTTAATTAAGTTACTAAATTACAAAATATTTTGTAGGACTAAATCCTATTAGTGGCTGTTTATCATTTTGGTGAAGATCTAAAACACATACCAGTCTTTATGGAATAATGAAGACTGACAAAACGAACAAAAAACAAAAAATCACAAATTTTTATTTAGATCTCAATCATAACATTGCCAATTAAAGGTGTCCAAAGAATGCAAGAATTTGTATTTTCTCATGCTCTTTTTTTGTGTGCTTATATAAGTTTTCTATAATTGGAACTGTTGCACAGATACAATTTTGCATTCTTGCTTTTGACAGAAAATTAAGAATCCCCATTTTGGTACATTGTTTCTATACTTACTCTTTTAAAAGTCTGACTCTTAATTCCTCCAATTTACAATAAACAGACACACAGATTAACAATATAAATAGTTTGTCTTCAGCTCATTTGTTTTGTTCTTGTACACATTTTTAAATCTCAGGAAATAGGATCCAAACAGCATCTGAAAACCTTTTGTAAGTATGATTTTTAATTGTTCTCAAGGAAAATGATGTTCAGAAAAATGGAATGACAATGGGAGCCACAGAACATACTAGTGCTGAAAAGAGAAGAGAAGCCAAATTGGTCTGGAAACTTCTGGTCTTGGAACCCGAGGCTGGTGAGAGAAAAGATATTAGGAAAAACAACTTTCTCCTCTGTCTTGGGAGAAAAAGAAAACATACCTTGCTCTTCAGACTCCCTAGGAAGCAGCAGACTGGTGTTGCCAAGTGTGGCATTTCATACACAGTATAATATACAGGATGATTTCAACAGACTCATTTTATAGTTACACCTTTATTTTAAAGGGCATTAGAAAAAATATTACCAGTATTTCAAACACATATAATTTTAGGGTTATTTTGCTTAACACAAATATTGAAAAGTGAGTAGATTTAAAATCAACTTAAAGAAAAATATCAACCGTTGCTCTGTTGGTACATTGATGTGGTAAGAAAAAAAATGGTGGCACATGAATGACTTGAGACTGGAAACACTGGTAATAAAGGAGTCGGGAAATGATAATTGAGTTTCAGCTCTTTTGCTGATTGGCTGCACTGATTGGCTGTAGATTTTGACATCATTAAGACATGAGGATTTTAATTAGGTGATCACTAAGCTACCCTGTACCTTTGTGCTTTAGAGGAAACATGAAAATCACTTTGGATAAGAAACATGGAATCTTCTGTTTCTTGAAAAGTGATGATCTGACTGTGGTCTACATTATCATGCTCTGTTCATCAGAACAGGTGATTAGCTAGATCCCCTCCTTTTCTCTAGGTGAACTTCTGATACGCTGGATATGACAGAATCTAGAATTTCACTGTTCTCATTGTCTTGAATGGATAATATTTCCAGGCTTACAGCTCTCCCAAACCATGACACAACATATAATAAAATTGTTGAAAAACAGTCAGAGGAAAAAACCTAAAGCAGCCAGAGATAAAAGATGTTACCTAGAGGTGGACAAAATTAAGAAATTCACTGACATCAGAAACAATGCAAGCCAGAAGATGATGGAAATGTCTGATATTTTTAAAGTGCTAGAATAAAAATAGAAACAAAATTATCATCCTAGAATTCTATGTCCAGATAAAACATCCTTCAAAACTAAAGGCTAAATAAAAACATTTACAATAAAAGGCTTAAAGATTTTGAGGCAGGGCGCCTGGGTGGCTCAGTGGGTTAAGCCTTCCTTCGACTCTTGATCTCAGCTCAAGTCATGATTTCAGGGACATAAGTTCAAGCCCTGCTTTGGGCTCTACACTGCACGTGGAGCCTACTTAAAAAAAAAAAATTGTCACCAGCAGACCTTCACTGCAAGGAATATTGAAGGAAGTCTTCAAGTTGAAGGAAAATGAAATAGGATGAAAAGTCAAACCTACCAAAGGAATTAACAGCACCAGAGGTGGTTAAATATGTGGGTAAATATAAATGGAGAAGGATTGATTGTTACTTATTTAGCAACAATTTTTATATTCTACATTCATTTTTAATGATGATAACATCAGATTTGGTTATTTTTCAGTGAAGAAGTTGTGTCCAAAGCTCACAACCTACAGCTTGTCATTTCATTGGGGGTATTACATATTTGCAATATTCTCTGTTAATTCATTTTTAATAGTTAGATCCATTGGAAACATTTTGCTGAGTATGGGGGAGAAGAAGATAGGAAACTTGATAGTATATCCAATTATTGAACTCTTTACTTTGTTCTTATATAATTTTCCCTGGAATTCATAGGTAGGCATCATAAATCCATGATAGAGATAAGAGACTAGACTCTGAGAAGTTAAGCAATGTGGCCAAGGTATAGAGTTATTTAATTTGCTTCTCGAGTCCCAGATCCATTTAACTTTAAACACTTTATGGAGACACTGTGTTTTATTTTATTTTTATTTATTTATTTTTAAAAGATTTTACTTATTTTGGGGGAGAGGGGCAGAAGGAGAGGGAGAATCTTAAGCATACTCCCTGCTGAGTATGGAGCCCAATGTGGGGCTTGATCTCAAGACCCTGATATCATGACCTGAGCTGAAATCAAAAGTCAGACGTTTAACCAACTAAGCCAACCAGATGCCCCTGGAGACACTCTATTTTAAAATGTTCTAAAAGTCCATGCCAGAAGGAGTGCTCTAAGAATAAATAGCATCTCCTAAGTAAGCAAGTCACTATACACTCCTCTGGTTCTCAGTTTTTCTGTCTGCAGGGTGGGCAAAAGGGCCCGGGATCAAATGGTACCTTTTTTCCCTCCCATCTCCAAATCTGCCATTCTAAGCCCAAGCACTGTTACTGAAGTGGTAGATTCATTCTGTACTCAACACCACTGGCCAAATGGCCAAATAACAAAATAGTATTTGATGGCAAACAGGTAATTTATTCAATGGCCAGAGAAGGAACGGAGAAGGGAAGCTCATGCTCCAAAGGCATCTTCCCCCTGATTAGGTCTCATGGTCAGGGTTTTATGGGGTTAAGGTAAATAAGGGGCTGGTAAGGAAGCTGACATCAGGTTTTTTTCCGGGAAGGGGGAGCCTTCTCAGGATCAGAATGCCACCTTTTTTGTCCCTTAAATGGGTGCAGTAAGACCTATCACTGGCACTGGTAGGTATGTGGGGTTTTTTTTCTTTATTATGTTATGTTAATCACATTACATCATTAGTTTTTGATGTAGTGTTCCACGATTCATTCTTTGCGTATAACACCCAGTGCTCCATGCAGAACATGCCCTCCTCAATACCCATCACCAGGCTAACCCATCCTCCCACCCCGCCTCCCCCTCTAGAACCCTCAGTTTGTTTTTCAGAGTCCATCATCTCTCATGGTTCATCTTCCCCTCTGATTTCCCCTCCTTCATTCTTCCCCTCCTGCTATCTTTTTCTTTTTTTTTTTAAACATATAATGTATTATTTGTTTCAGAGGTATAGATCTGTGATTCAAGTCTTGCACAATTCACAGTGCTCACCATAGCACATACCTTCCCCAATGTCTATCACCCAGCCACCCCATCCTTCCCATCCCCCAACACTCCAGCAACCCTCCGTTTGTTTCCTGAGATTAAGAATTCCTCATATCAGTGAGATCATATGATACATGTCTTTCTCTGATTGACTTATTTCACTAACCATAACACTAGCCAGTTCCATCCACGTCCTTGCAAATGGCAAGATTTCATTCCTTTTGATGGCTGCATAATATTCCATTGTGTATATATATATATATATATATATATATATATATATATATATACCACCTCTTCTTTATCCATTCATCTACTGATGGACATCTTGGCTCTTTCCATAGTTTGGCTATTGTGGACATTGCTGCTATAAACATTGGGGTGCATGTACCCCTTTGGATCCCTACATTTATATCTTTGGGGTAAATACCCAGTAGTGTAATTGCTGGGTCATATGGTAGCTCTATTTTCAACTTTTTGAAGAACCTCTATACTGTTTTCCAGAGTGGCTGCACCAGCTTGCGTTCCCACCAACAGTGTAGGAGGGTTCCCCTTTCTCTGCATCCCTGCCAACATCTGTTTTTTCCTGACTTGTTAATTTTAGCCATTCTGACTGGTGTGAGGTGATACCTCACTGAGGTTTTGATTTAGATTTCCCTGATGCCGAGCGATGTTGAGCACTTTTTCATGTGTCTGTTGGCTATTTGGATGTCTTCTTTGGAAAAATGTCTGTTCATGACTTCTGCCCATTTCTTGATTGGGTCATTTGTTCTTTGGGTGCTGAGTTTAAGAAGTTCTTTATAGATTTTGGATACCAGCCCTTTATCTGATATGTCATTTGCAAATATCTTCTCCTATTCCGTTGGTTGTCTTTTGGTTTTTTTGACTGTTTCTTTTGCTGTGCAAAAGCTTCTTATCTTGATGAAGTCCCAATAGTTCATTTTTGCCCTTGCTTGCCTTGCCTTTGGTGATGTTTCTAGGAAGAAGTTGCTGCAGCTGAGTTCGAAGAGGTTGCTGCTTGTGTTCTCCTTTAGGATTTTGATGGACTCCTGTCTCACATTTAGGTCTTTCAACCATTTGGAGTCTATTTTTGTGGTGGTGTAAGGAAATGATCCAGTTTCATTCTTCTGCATGTGGCTGTCCAATGTTCCCAACACCATTTGTTGAAGAGACTGTCTTTTTCCACTGGACATTCTTTCCTGCTTTGTCAAAGATTAGTTGACCATAGAGTTGAGGGTCCATTTCTGGGCTCTCTATTCTGTTCCATTGATCTATGTGTCTGTTTTTGTGCCAGTACCATACTGTCTTGATGATGACAGCTTTGTAATAGAGCTGGAAGTCCGGAATTGTGATGCTGCCAGCTTTGCTTTTCTCTTTCAACATACCTTTGGCTATTTGGGGTCTTTCTGGTTCCATACAAATTTTAGGATTATTTGTTCCATTTCTTTGAAAAAAGTGGATGGTATTTTGATGGGGATTGCATTGAATGTGTAGATTGCTCTAGGTAGCATTGACATCTTCACAATATTTGTTCTTCCAATCCATGAGCATGGAACATTTTTCCATTTCTTTGTGTCTTCCTCCATTTCTTTCATGAGTGTTTTATAGTTTTCTGAGTACAGATTCTTTGCCTCTTTGGTTCGGTTTATTCCTAGGTATCTTATGGTTTTGGGTGCAATTGTAAATGGGATCGACTCCTTAATTTCTCTTTCTTCTGTCTTGTTGTTGGTGTATAGGAATGCCACTGATTTCTGTGCATTGATTTTATATCCTGCTACTTTACTGAATTCCTGTATGACTTCTAGAAGTTTTGGGGTGGAGTCTTTTGGGTTTTCCACATAAAGTATCATATCATCTGCAAAGAGTGAGAGTTTGACTTCTTCTTTGCTGATTTGGATGCCTTTTTTTCTTTTTGTTGTCTGATTGCTGTGGCTAGGACTTCTAATACTATGTTGAATACCAGTGGTGATAGTGGACATCCCTGTCGTGTTCCTGACCTTAGGGGGAAAGCTCTCAGTTTTTCCCATTGAGACTGATATTCGCTGTGGGTTTTTCATAGATGGCTTTTATGATATTGAGGTATGTACCCTCTATCCCTATACTCTGAAGAGTTTTGACCAAGAAAGGATGCTGTACTTTGTCAAATGCTTTTTCTGCATCTATTGAGAGGATCGTATGGTTCTTGTTCTTTCTTTTATTAATGTATTGTATCACATTGATTAATTTGCAGATGTTGACCCAATCTTGCAGCCCAGGGATAAATCCCACTTGGTCATGGTGAATAATCCTTTTAATGTACTGTTGGATCCTATTGACTAGTATTTTGGTGAGAATTTTTGCATCCATGTTCATCAAGGATATTGGTCTGTAATTCTCCTTTTTGATGGGGTCTTTGTCTGGTTTGGGATCAAGGTAATGGTGGCCTCATAAAACGAGTTTGGAAGTTTTCCTTCCATTTCTATTTTTTGGAACAGTTTCAGGAGAATAGGTATTAATTCTTCTTTAAATATTTGGTAGAATTCCCCTGGGAAGCCATCTGGCCCTGGGCTTTTGTTTGTTGGGAGATTTTTGATGACTGCTTCAATTTCCTTAGTGGTTATAGGTCTGTTCAGGTTTTCTATTTCTTCCTGGTTCACTTTTGGTAGTTGATACATCTCTAGGAAAGCATCCATTTCTTCCAGATAATCTAATTTGCTGCCATAGAGTTGCTCATAATGTGTTCTTGTAATTGTTTGTATTTCTTTGGTGTTGGTTTTGAACTCTCCTCCTTCATTCATGATTTTGTTGATTTGGTTCCTTTCCCTTTTCTTTTTGATACGTCTGGCCAGGGGTTTATCAATCTTGTTAATTCTTTCAAAGAACCAGCTCCTAGTTTCATTGATCTGTTCTACTGTTCTTTTGGTTTCTATTTCATTGATTTCTGCTCTGATCTTTATTATTTCTCTTCTCCTGCTGGGTTTAGGCTTTATTTGCAGTTCTTTCTCCAGGTCCTTTAGGTGTAGGGTTAGGTTGTGTATTTGAGACCTTTCTTGTTTCTTGAGAAAGGCTTGTATTGCTATATACATTCCTCTTAGGACCACCTTTACTGCATCCCAAAGATTTTGAACACTTGTGTTTTCATTTTCATTTGTTTCCATGAATTTTTTTAATTCTTCTTTTATTTCCTGGTTGACCCATTCATTCTGTAGTAGGATGCTCTTTAGCCTCCATGTATTTGAGCTCTTTCCAACTTTCCTCTTGTGATTGAGTTCTAGTTTCAAAGCATTGTGGTCTGAAAATATGCAGGGAATGATCCCAATCTTTTGGTACTGGTTGAGACATGATTTGTGACCTAGGATGTGATCTTTCTGGAGAATGTTCCATGGGCACTAGAGAAGAATGTGTATTCTGTTGCTTTGGGATGGAATGTTCTGAATCTATCTGTGAAGTCCATTTTGTCCAGTGTGTCATTTAAAGTCTTTATTTCCTTGTTGATCTTTCGCTTAGATGATCTGTCCATTTCAGTGAGGGGGTGTTAAAGTCCCCCACTATTATTGTATTGTTGTCGATGTGTTTCTTTGCTTTTGTTATTAATTGCCTTATATAATTGGCTGCTCCCATGTTAGGGGCATAGATATTTACAATTGTTAGATCTTCTTGTTGGATAGACCCTTTAAGGAGGATATAGTGTCCTTCCTCATCTCTTATTACAGTCTTTGGTTTAAAATCTAATTTGTCTGATATAAGGATTGCCACCCCAGCTTTCTTTTGGTGTCCATTAGCATGGTAAATTGTTTTCCACCCCCTCACATTCAATCTGGATGTGTCTTTAGGTCTAAAATGAGTCTCTTGCAGAGAGCATATCGATGGATCTTATTTTTTTATCCAGTCTGATACCCTGTGTCTTTTGATTGGGGCATTTAGCCCATTTATAATCAGGGTAACTATTGAAAGATATGAAGTTAGTGCCATTGTATTGCCTGTAAGGTGACTGTTACTGTACATTGTCTGTGTTCCTTTCTGGTCTATGTTGCTTTTAGGCTCTCTCTTTGCTTAGAGGACCCCTTTCAATATTTCTTGTAGGGCTGGTTTTGTGTTTGCAAATTCCTTTAGTTTTTGTTTGTCCTGGAAGCTTTTTATCTCTCCTTCTATTTTCAGTGACAGCCTAGCTGGATATAGTACTCTTGGCTGCATATTTTTCTCATGTTGTTTCATCTTATGATATTGCTTATCTCTTGAATTCTTCCCTTGTGATCCAGTAGTTGCTTATCTCTCTTTTCTCAGCTTCTTTGTTTTCCATCATTTGGTCTTCTATATCACTAATTCTCTCTTCTGCCTCATTTATCCTAGCAGTAATAGCCTCCATTTTTGATTGCACCTCATTAATAGCCTTTTTGATTTTGACTTGGTTAGATTATTTAGTTCTTTTATTTCTCCAGAACGTGTTTCTCTAATAACTTCCATGTTTTTTTCAAACCCAGCTAGTATCTTTAAAATCATCATTTTGAACTCTAGTTCCAACATCATACTAATGTCCATATTGATTAGGTCCCTGGCAGTCAGTACTGCCTCTTGTTTTTTTTTTGTTGAGGTGATTTTTTCTGTCTTGTCATTTTGTCCAGAGGAGGATAGATGAATGAGAGAACAAAATGCTAACAGGGTAACAATGTCCCCAGAAAATATACACTAAACAAATCAGAAAAGACCTGAAACCGGGGGAAAAGAAAGGGAAAGAAAGAAAAAAGAAAAAAAAGAAGAGGAAAAAAGAAAAAGAAAACGATAAAAACAAACAAAAACAAAACAAAACAAAAAAACAGAATATGATCAAATATGATCAGGCTGGTGCATAGATCAGTGCCACACTCTAGATTCTGGGTGTATTTTGGTCTGTTAGAAGAAAGTGCCTCCCAAAGTTTTAAAGAAAGAAAAACTTATATATGTACAAAAATAAGGGTTAATATGATGAAGGGATGGAATATGACTGTAAAGATGAAAATTTTAAAAGATTTTATAAAAGGAATTGATAAGAAGTTGGTTGAAAAAAGAAAGAAGAGGATTTAAAAAAAAAAAGGAGAGAATGTGATCAGGCAAGAGACTAGAATAAAGCCATACACTAGAGATTTAGGGTATATTTTGATCTGTTAGAAGAAACTATATCTCAGAATTTTAAAGGGAGAACAACTTATATATATATACCAAACATAAGGGTAACTACTATGAAGGGATAGAATATGACTCTAAAAATGAAAAATAAAAAAATATTTTTTAAGAAAGGGATTGATAAGATCTTGTTTAAAAAAGGGAAAAAGAAAAATTCAAAAAAAAAAGAAAGAAAAAGAAAGTTAAAAAAATTAACTTTGAAAGACTAAAGAATCATAGTAAAAAAGCCATGGATTCTATGTGCTTATTCCCCTAGCGCTGGAGTCTGCCGTTCTCTTTAATTGGTAAACTTGGTCTTGGCTGGCTGTTCTCGCTGATCTTCTGGGGGAGGGGCCTGTTGCCGTGGTTCCCAAATGTCTCTGCCGAGGCGGAATTGCCCCGCCCTTGCCGGATCAGGGCTAAGTCATCTGCTCGGGTTTGCTCTCGGGAGCTTTTGTTCCCTGCAAGCTTTCCGTATAGCTTTGGAGGCCGAGAGTGAAAACAGCGGCCTCCCAATCTCCGCCCGGAGGAGCCGAGAACTCGGGGTCCCGCTCCTCAGTGCGCCCCCAGAGAAAGGCAGTCAATCACTCCCGTCTCCCCGGTCTCCGGCCACACTCGGTGCTCACCTGGCCTGTGACCCAGCGTTTCTATCTCCGGCACCCGACCCCGGGTGGAGTCTCCAAACCCAGCAGATCCCTGTGGTGCGCTCCCGCCCCTCTCCTCCCGGGGGAAGAAGGTGAGTCTCCCCGGATCTGCCGCTTGTTGGGTCCCTGCTGGAGGAGCAGTGGCCCGACTGTGCCGCGGATCACGGTTTATGGCAACCCCGAGCTGAGAGCCTGTGCCTGGGCTCCGATCCCTGGGAGCTCTGCCGCACTCAGGCACCCCCGGTCTTCCTGTGACCCCGAGGGTCCTGAGACCACACTGTCCCGCGAGGGTTCCACCCCCCGCTTAGCCACCAGAGTGACGTCCCTCAGCGGAGCCGACGTCTAAAAGTTCCGATTTTGTGCTCCGCGGCTCTATCACTTGCCAGAAGCGGCCGACGGAGGCCCTTCCCCCACCATCTATCCTCCCAAATATCGCCTCGGATTCACGTCCTACCTTCCAGAAAGTGGTCGCTTTTCTGTTCAGAGAGTTGCTGCTATTCTTTTCTTCGATCTCCTGTTGAGTTCGTAGGTGTTCAGAATGGTTTGATCCCTATCCAGCTGAATTCCTGGGACCAGACGAAATTTAGGTCTCCTACACCCCCACCATCTTGCTCCGCCCCCCGGTAGGTATGTTTTTTGTTCATTATAATTGGATGCTGATGATCTTGAGGTCTTCCGGAGGGTTGGCTTCATGCCTGAACTGGATTAAATCTGTTGAAAAGTGGGTCCTGGGGGCTTGCTTGGAGGTTGTGGCTTCTGACATCCAGGCTTAGTTTCCAGCGGCAAGGAGCACCTGCAGACAGGACTAGAAAGCGGGTTACTGTGGCTTGTGAGCGAGTCCTTGGTGACAGCATTTGTCCATGGTACCACCATTCACCCAGTTGCTGTCACTGCATCATTCTGGGATTCTACCCAAGCATCCACCCACAACCAGTCACTAAGCCCCATTGATTCTATTCGCTGCCTAGTTCTCAGAGTAATCCCTTGCTTTCTATTGCCATTTCTTCTGTCCTAGCCCAGGACAGCTGTGTGTCTTATCTGGACGACTGCAACAGCTTCCTAATTCCCCTGTATCCTCTATATGCAACAAATGGATGTCGACATGTTTTTAGTCCTTTTGAAAAAGGAGAAATATTTCAAACATGTAGAGAAATCAGAAAATCATAGAAAATAGATACAACTACATTCAGACTCAACATGTGAATTTTGTCATTTGTTTCAGATAACTTTTAAAAAAAGTAAATGTAATTTTTATTGAAGTTCCAATTTGTATGTCTCACGGTTTTGGTTTCCTTGCTTCCTCTCATAAAGGTATACATTGCCCTAAAGATGGTGGGCAGTCCCCCGAGCTATTTCCAATATAGAAGGTCTACGTGTTGTGGGGCCTAAAGGCTATGCAATTTCGGTGGGTAAATATTTTGTCTTAATTTAAAATTATGAATTCAAAACATAAACAAAAAATATTTTTATGTTTTTATTTAAATTCCAGTTAGTCAACATACAGTAGTAATATTAGTTTCAGATGTACAGCGTAGTGATTCAACACTTCCATATCACACTAGGTGCTCATTACAACAAATGCCCTCTTTAATCCCTATCCCCCATTTCTCCCATTCCCTCACCCACCTCCCCTCTGGTAACCATTAGTTCTCTAGAGTTGAGAATCTGTTCCTTGGTTTGCCTCTGTCTCTCTTTTTTCCCCTTCTCTCATTTGTTTTGTTTCTTAGATATAAACAAGAGTTTATATTTATTTGGAAAGTAAAACTTATAGCAATTGAAAAAAAATAGCTGACAAATGTTACATAAATGACAAAATACAGAAAAATAACATAATATTGTGTTAACTAAAGGCTTGAGTCATCTCTATAATACTTGTTCCCTAGAGTTTTGGCTGCATATTCTTTGACTGACACTTCAAATTGGAATGCTTTTGTAATACCATTTTGTATAGAGAGAACAGAAAGATAATCCAATCATTTCTCCAACACAGTTAAAACTTGCTTCTTTATTATTGATACTTTAGAATAATTTGTTCAAGCTTTACTTCATTTTGGTAGTGCCTTGTAAACTTGGGGGATTTTTGTCCAATTTGGTGACAATTTAATTAAACTTCCTTCATATATGAGCTGTAATATTTCAGAGTAAATTAAGTTTTCTTGTGCAGTGACTAATCTTAAACACCTTTTGGGTGGACAACCTTGATTAATCACCTCTCATGTCTTCCAGTGCTAGATACTTTAGGAGACTTTCATATTCACATATGGCCATGCAAGTATATGTCCCAATGTCTGGTGGGTTAGCACACAGGATGATAAGAGTGCTTCTAGAAGCCATTCCTACATGGGGTTATGTATACAGAGAAGTGACTGAGCCACAAAAACATATTTCTCTAAACCCAGACTAAATTATTTCTAATTCAACTTTCCCTTAGCAGATCCTGAAAGTTCTCAAGTCTATTCCAAAGTCATTGGCACCAGAGAGAGTTGAATAAAGGGAAAATGGAGTGGAAAGAGGTACTGGTCTTAACCAATTGGGTTAAAATATCAGATTTTTGCAAAATTTACGAAAGCATATGACAGTGAGAACAGCATGCCAGGCTTCCTCCCAGGACTTTGGAAGGAGCCCATAAGGGAGACGCTTGAAGGTGAAGTTTCTATTAACTTCCTAGCAAATCCTCCTCTGATGACTGCATACACAATGCTGTGTCTGCAGACCCTGCTTGTCTAACATGGTACCTTGTGCTAATTGGTTAAAAAAAAGTGCTCCACTAAGTGGACACACCTCCACAAGTGAATGGCTTTATGAGAAACAGCATCTTCGTGTAAATAACATGGTGCTGATTTCCTCCTGGCAGATGAAGCTCTGATAAGGTGCAAGGCTTGGCAAGCAGGGTGGGGGCCAGATTTTGTCCCCGCTGGTTGTGTTAGCCTGTTGCCTGATGTTGCACAATCCTGGGCTCTGTATGCACCCGCTCAGAAGAAAAATGTAGTACACTCTCGTGCGAATTAAATTTGTATTTAAATGGAATCACGCGGACATATCTTTCTGCAATTATCTCTCTTATACAATAGGTTTTTGAGAAATACTCATGATAATTTGAATAGATAGATGGATAGATATAATCCAATCATTTTGTCTGCTATAACTGCATTCCATTGTTTGAAGATTTCGAATTATATTTAATCGATTCCCATACAACTTAACATTAAAACTATGTCCCCCATCCCCTCTCCCCCACCATTTTTTTATTACAAATAAAGCAGCAATAGGCATTTTGGACATGTTTCTTTTTTGTTCATGAGAGTTTCCAACCTATTTAATTGGAAGTGGGATTTCTTGGTGTGTAATTCGGTGCATATTGGCAAATTATTCTCCAACATTTTTGAAACTATATACATCTCTTCCAATAGCATATGACTTCCTAACTCCCTACATTTAAAAAATAATTATTTTTGGTAGATTTAAATTTTTGCCAATTTGAAGAGGAGTGAAACTGTATCTAATTTTATTGTAAACTATGTTTTCTGTGAATACAAGAAAGGTTGAGGAAGTTTTAAAATACCTATCACATTTCTAGCTTCCTCTGTTGTGAACTGAATACTTATATGCTTTTTCCATTTTTCTATATGGTTGTTTTACTTTAACAAAAACTAAATTGGCAGCTTTTTTAACATTTTCTGACCTCTAATATTTTTTGTGTATGTGGGTGACAATTTTTCCACTCTGTTGATTATCTTTTGACTTTGTTTATAGTGAATTTTCCACACAGAACATTTTCATTTTAATGTAGTTATGTTTATTAGTCTTTTTATTATGGTTTTCACTTTTAGTATTTTTCTTAAGTATTCATTTCTTATCCCAGATGAGTAAAAGTTATTCTATTTTATCTTAGTTATCTGAAATAGGTTATTCGATTTTATCTAGATATTGAAACATTTTAATGGCAACTTTTAATCCATCTAGTATTTTTTTTTCCTGTGCAGTATAAGATAGGAATCATTTATGTTTGTGCTTACCTAAAAGTAACCAATTTTCTCCCAATGCCATTTATTGAATTGCTCATCTTTTGCTTCTGACCTGCAATGCCAACCCTATCACCTGCCAAGCTTCCTTGTGTGAGCAGGTTGTTTCTGAGTTCTTTATCTGCCTCATTTATCAACTTGCTCAGTCTTATAACATCCTGCAATCTTCTAATTTCAACTTCTTTAAAATGCCTTGACATCTGATTAAATGATCCTCCTTTCCCTTTTATTCCTTTACCTGCAAAATTTCTTGGCTATTCTTGGCTCTGAACTTTTACACATATATTTTAGAACCAGCTATGTAAGTTACACACACACACACACACACACACACACACACAGCATCCACATATATCAAATATATTGTGATTTTGTTTGAAATTTCATTATGTTTATTGATTACCTTGGGGGGTATGACATCTTTATGTCAGTTTATTCATCCTATCTATAAACTCTACTAATATCTCTATTAATGTAGGTCCTAGGACCAAAGTAGTATCAGAAGCTTTTAGGGACAGATGGATTAAATTAATCTAGGAGCAGAGTCATTAATCTGTAAGTGGAAACATTCTGGAGGAGGATGACATTTAAGTGTTATCTGGGCACTGACTCAGCTTTCTTTGCCTGGGGATTAGAATGTGGCTGGAGAGGGTTTAATGTTTGTAAACATGGAACACAAGTGCAGAGATTGTTGGTATAGGCTATAATTCTAACACACGCTTATGGTTTAAGGCAAAGAGTGTAAAGAAGCAAAGGGATACCAAGTTTTCCTTCTTTCTCAATTCCAACCATACTTTCTCCATATGGAGAGAGCCACTTGCATTGTGGGTCCTGTAGGTAAGCAAGAGCCAAGGGGAGAGCTGAATTCATCTAACTCTGTGGAGCCAACTCAATTCTACTATGTTCTAAATCCTAGCTAAAAACAACTAGAACTTGTGTCAGAAATAATGTCATCCCCTGCTACCACTGCATTGATGGTCTGCAGTCACTGAAAGGAGTCATTTAAAAAAAAATATCTTTCTTAGAACTTAGTGAGCTCACTGCCTTTAAGGACTCAGTGTATGGATGTCGTCAAGCATTATGTATTTAATATTGTCGCTGCCTTGTTTTGTTTTGTTTTTTCATTTTTTTCAGCCTGAAACCCTTTTAGATGTATTTGGATCTCCTCAATATGTACTTTATAATGTCTTTTTATATGTTTTTTTTATAGTTTTCCTTTCTTTACATGTCTGATCTGTGACGTTCTGCATGGTGACTGAGGTTGCTACTTGAGGAACTGTGAAAAATCTGAGATTTTACACTATTTACAACCAAGTTAGCTTGTCACCATTTTGAATGTACACTGATAGGAAAACAGAAGACCTCTGGGTCAGAGACAAAAACAGCTTATTAGTCACAGCAAAGCAATAGCCAAAGTAACATCATAGCTTTGGATTGATAAGCCCAGCACTTCCATAGGGTGACAGAGAGAACCAAGTAATACCAGGACAGGCAGCAGGAATGTTTTATAGGAGAAAATCCTGAGTTTAGGAAACCCCAATCTTATATAGAAGCTTCTGGTAAACCTGCCTATCCTGTCATCTAGAGAGAGACATGATTTTTCTCACCCTTGCATGAAAACAAATGTTTCTGGGGAGGGAAGAAAATGTCTCTAGCTTTATTACCCTGGAATATCTCCAGGGAGAGACACCTCAGAACCTCTCCAGAAGGAGTTACTGTCTTTATCTTTACTTATCCATAATGTAAATGCATTTCTCCAGGGGAGTTCCTATCTCTATCTTTCCAGAGCTGCCTGCTTGTATAAACATTTCTGAAAAGATAGTCCTGGAACACATGAACTGTTTAATGCCAGGATGTGTGGAAATGTGACAAATTCATGGAGAAATTATTTCCCAACACCACATAAATCCTCTCTTGAGATGTTCTAATCTATTTTTAAACTCATGCCCTAAATATTTAATTTGTCTGTATAATTTTCGTTTCAAAAATTTCATGTTTCTTTTAAAATCTTTTTATGTCTTCTATTCTTGAATTAAATTATTTTTTTAGTTTTCTGTAAATTTTTTTCAAATTGTTCTTGCTTTGCTAATTTTTCTGTTGATTGGGTTGGGTCTTTAGTCTTACTCTTAGTGGTTTTATTTCCTCTTGTGTGTGCTGTTTTGGTTTTGTTTGTTTTGATGTGAGAATCATGTGCTTTGACTAATAAAGGTACCTCAATGTGCTCATGTTTGTACCTGACAGATCGCTAGGGTTTCTCTAATTCTAGATCAATTATTCCACTAGATGTTTTGGTTCTGGATTTATACACCAAAAGAGTAGAGTAAACTTGGACCACCAATTTGGACCCACAATTTCAGCTAAAGTTTCTACTTTCTACTGGTTTTTTAGTGCCAAGCATGCAGCAACTAAAATGTATCGAACACTTATTATGTGCCAGGTACTCTGTTAAGTCTTTGACATATATTACCTTACTTTATCCTTGCTATAACCCTGAGCTATATATTATTATTAATCCCATTTTGTGGATGGGAGGGTGAGGCTTGCAAAGATCAAATTATTTTCCTATAATCCAAGCTATTAGGTAGCAGAACTAAGATTCAAATCCAAGCAGTGTAGCCTCAGACCACCTACTCCTAACCTCTATATTAACTATCCCTTGAAGAAGACAAAAGAAATATGTGCTAAGTGAATGAATGAATGATCTAGCAATAATTCATAAGTAGATGCTGCCAGTAACCCATCTCCCCACAACCTCCCAAACCCATCTCCCAAGGTCAGTGTCAGGGTATCCACAACCTCATCAACTCAACTGTAACAACTGTGGTGATCTAAAACCTGAAGAACACTCAGACCTACTGCTGTCTTCCCAAAAAAGCCTTAAAGGCATTTCATGGTCTTTCCACTGGCATGGAAAATGCTATTAAAAGATTGTGCTGCAAAGCTCTACAGAGGCCAGTGTGCTCACAATCTTAACAGCTGCCATCCCGTCACCATCTGCAGCCTTTATTTGTCTGGGTGATATGTGGCACTTCTGAAGAGATCTGGGCTTTCGGGCAATGACAGGCCATGAGTGAGGGGAAACATGAGAGACCCTAGTTTGAGGGCCATTATCGAGTGGGTGACAGAGTGACTAGCCATAAAAGGCAGTCAAGTGTCCCAGCTCTGCAAATGCTATGCAGAAGCATTCATAGCTGTGAAATTAAATTCAGTCCTTTGTGGATTTATGGTGACCGTCTTCTAAATTTGGAATTAGCCAGGCTGTAGGATTCCAAGTCTCCCATTTACAGTGCAGGAGGTGGGGATGGCTGATAGGGGATAGGTTTTTTCCAGAGTCACAGGGGACCAGATAAGTGAATGTTCTGGCTGTAGATGTTATCAGGATAAATAAAAGCATCTCTGATAGTCCAACACCTATGAACAAATAAGTCTCTGTAAATACATTTTATTAGATTTAAAAATACTATAAAAGTAATACATGCTTATTGTAACATATCAACCAACTCAGATCTACTTACCAGAGGTGATGATGTTAATTATTTTGATTTGTGTCCTTCCATATTTTTCTTTCTGCTCTTAAAACATTGAACATGGGTTATGGAAAATACCAAGATCCTCAAAGGCAGAAAATTTTGCCTGTTCTGTTCACTGGTGTATCTCTAGTCCCTAGAACAGAGCCTAGTATATATAATAGGTATTCAATAAATAAATATATGCTGAATATGTCATATTTCACTGATTTTTACTTTTAAAGAACATTTGAACGACACTGAAAGTGATACATTGTGGTATCTCACAATTTGAAAAGGTAGCACATTTTGTTTTTTCTTAGTGGTGTAAGTTAATAATGTATCAAGGAATCATGCATTGGGTTCACTGAAATACTGTCTACACATAGACAGAGGGTTTTATTAATTTTTTCTTTTTTTAAAATAGAGTCATTCTTTATCTATTACTCTGGGACTTGATTTATTTAGCTATGTTTATGGACATCCTTCCATATAAAAGTGTCTAGATCTAACTCATTCCTTTTAATGCAGATATACTATTTTATAGGGTAGATATTAGTCAACCCATCCATTCTTCTAATTACTAACATTCACGTTCTTTCTAGTTTGGGTTTTCATTCTGAACAATATTGTAGTAACTATCTGTGTCCTTATATCTCTACAAATTGTATTTTTTATGTCTACAAGAAAGATTGTCCAATGTTACTGGTGACTTATAGGGGATTATCATTATTACCTTTAAAAGATACTGCCAGGTTACTTTCCAAGTAGTTTCTGGTAATTCATACTTTCACTAGTAACATGGAGTGTGTTAATAGTCTTACATTTTTACCAGCATTGTCTGTTATTATCTTCTGTTTATTTGTTTAAGGTTTCAATTTTTTAGAGCAGTTTTAGGTTTACAAAAAAATTTTGAGGACGGTAGTAAGATTTCCCATTGGCCATTGTAATAGGTATGTGGTTGTATCGTTTTGTTTTAATTTGCATTTTCTTGACGACATGTGATGTGGGGCATCTTTTCACAATCTTACTTGCCATTGGTATATCTTCTCTGCTGAGTTGTTTGTTAAGGTCTTTGGCAAAATTTTAAATCAGGCTGTTTTCTTATTGTTAGGTTGTAAGAGTTCTCCGTATATTTTGGATAGTAGTCCTTTATCAGATATGTCTTTTGCAAACTTTTTCTCCTAGTCTGTGGATTATCTTCTAATTCTCTTGATATTGTCATTTGCAGGGCAAAAGTTTTAATTTTAATGAAGTTCAGCTCATGAATTATTTAATTCATGTATCATGCCTCTGGTGTTGTACTTAAAAAGACATCACCATACCGAAGTCATCTAGGTTTTCTCTTATAGTCTAGATTTACATTTTTACTAAGTCTGTGTTCCTTTTTTTTTTAAATTTTATTATGTTATGTTAGTCACCATACAATACATCATTAGTTTTTGATGTAGTGATCCACGATCCATTGTTTTCGTATAACACCCAGTGCTCCATGCAGTACGTGCCCTCCTTAATACCCATCGCTGGGCTAACCAATCCCCCCACCCCCCTCCCCTCTAAAACCCTGTTTGTTTCTCAGAGTCCATAGTCTCTCATGGTTCATCTCTCCCTCCAATTCCCCCCCCATTTTTCCCTTCCTTCTCCTAATGTCCTCCATGCTATTCCTTATGTTCCAAAATAAATGAAACCATATGATAATTGCCTTTCTCTGCTTGACTTATTTCACTTAGCATAATCTCCTCCAGTCCCCTCCATGTTGATTTAAAAGTTGGGTATTCATCTTTTCTGATGGCTGAGTAATATTCCATTGTATATATGGACCACATCTTCTTTATCCATTCATCTGTTGAAGGGCATCTCGGCTCTTTCCACAGTTTGGCTATTGCAGACATTGCTGCTATGAACATTGGGGTGCGTATGGCCCTTCTTTTCACTACATCTGTGTCTTTGGGGTAAATACCCAGGAGTGCAATTGCTGGGTCATAGGGTAGCTCTATTTTTAACTTTTTGAGGAACTCCACACTGTTTTCCAAAGTGGCTATACCAACTTGCATTCCCACCAACAGTGTAAGAGGGTTCCCCTTTCTCCACAACCTCTCCAACATTTGTTGTTTCTTTCCCTGTCCGTTTTTGCCATTCTAACTGGTGTAAGGTGGTATCTCAGTGTGGTTTTGATTTGGATTTCCCTGATGGCTAATGATGATGAACATTTTTTCATGTGTCTGTTAGCCATTTGTATGTCTTCTTCAGAGAAGTGTCTTTTCATATCTTCTGCCCACTTTTTGACTTGATTATTTGTTTTTTGGGTGTTGAGTTTGAGAAGTTCTTTATAGATCTTGGATACCAGCCCTTTGTCTGTAGTGTCATTTGCAAATATCTTCTCCTATTCTGTGGGTTGCCTCTTTGTTTTGTTGACTGTTTCCTTTGCTGTGCAGAAGCTTTTTATCTTGAAGAAGTCCCATAAGTTCATTCTTGCTTTTGTTTCACTAGCTTTTGGAGATGTATCTTGAAAGAAGTTGCTGTGGCCGATGTCAAAGAGGTTACTGCCTATGTTCTCCTCTAGGATTTTGATGGATTCCTGTCTCACATTGAGGTCTTTCATCCACTTTGAGTTTATCTTTGTGAATGGTGTTAGAGAATGGTCGAGTTTCATTCTTCTGCATGTGGCTGTCCAATTTTCCCAGCACCATTTATTGAAGAGACTGTCTTTTTTCCATTGCATGTTTTTTCCTGCTTTGTCAAAGATTATTTGACCATAGAGTTGAGGGTCCATATCTGGGCTCTCTATTCTGTTCCATTGGTCTGTATGTCTGTTTTCGTGCCAGTACCATGCTGTCTTGGTGATCACAGCTTTGTAATATAGCTTGAAATCGGGCAACGTGATGCCCCCAGCTTTGTTTTTCTTTTTCAACATTTCCTTGGTGATTCGGGGTCTTTTCTGATTCCATACAAATTTTAGGATTGTTTGTTCCAGCACTTTGAAAAATGTCATTGGAATTTTGATCGGGATGGCATTGAAGGTATAGATTGCTCTGGGTAGCATAGACATTTTAACAATGTTTATTCTTCGATCCATGAGCATGGAATATTTTTCCACCTTTTTGTGTCTTCTTCAATTTCTTTCATGAGTGTTCTGTAGTTCCTAGAGTATAGATCCTTTACCTCTTTGGTTAGTTTTATTCTGAGGTATCTTATGGTTTTTGGTGCTATTGTAAATGGAATCGTTTCTCTAATTTCTCTTTCTATAGTTGCATTGTTAGTGTATAAGAAAGCAACTGATTTCTGTGCATTGATTTTGAATCCTGCCACATTACTGAATTGCTGGATGAATTCTAATAATTTGGGGGTGGAGTCTTTTGGGTTTTCCACATAAAGTATCATGTCATCTGCGAAAAGAGAGAGTTTGACTTCTTCTTTGCCAATTTGAATACCTTTTATTTCTTTTTGTTGTCTGAGTGCTGTTGCTAGGACTTCTAGTACTATGTTGAACAACAGTGGTGAGAGTGGGCACCCTTGACGTGTTCCTGATCTTAAGGGAAAGGCTCTCAGCTTTTCCCCATTGAGGATGATATTCGCTGTGGGGTTTTCATAGATGGATTTTATGAACTTGAGGAATGTTCCCTCTATCCCTATACTCTGAAGAGTTTTAATCAGGAAAGGATGTTGTATTTTGCCGAATGCTTTTTCTGCATCAATTGAGAAGACCATATGGTTCTTCTCCCTCCTCTTATTAATGTGTTCTATCACATTGATTGATTTGTGAATGTTGCACCACCCTTGCATCCCGGGGATAAATCCCACTTGGTCGTGGTGGATGATCCTTTTAATGTATTGTTGGATCCTATTAGCTAGGATTTTGTTGAGGATTTTGGAATCCATATTCATCAGGGATATCGGTCTGAAATTCTCCTTTTTGATGGGGTCTTTGCCTGGTTTGGGGATTAAGGTAAATCTGGCTTCATAGAATGAGTTTGGAAGCTTTCCTTCTGTTTCTATTTTTTGAAACAGCTTCAGTAGAATAGGTATTATTTCTTCTTTGAATGTTTGGTAGAATTCCCCAGGGAATCCATCAGGCCCTGGACTCTTGTTTTTGGGGAGGTTTTTGATCACTGCTTCAATCTCCTTACTGGTTATTGGCCTATTCAGGTTGTCAATTTCTTCCGGTTTCAGTCTTGGCAGCTTATAGGTTTCCAGGAAGGCCTCCATTTCATCCAGATTGCTCAGTTTATTGGCATATAGTTGTTGATAATAATTTCTAATAACTGTTTCTATTTCCTTGGTGTTAGTCATGATCTCTCCCCTTTCATTCATAATTTTATTAATTTGGGTCCTTTCTCTTTTCTTTTGGATAAGTCTGGCCAGTAGTTTATCAATCTTATTAATTCTTTCAAAAAACCAACTTCTAGTTTCATTGATCTGATCTACTGTGTTTCTGGTTTCTAATTCATTGATTTCTGCTCTAATTTTAATTATTTCTCTTCTAATGCATGGCTTAGGCATCATTTGTTGCTTTTTCTCTACTTCTTTAAGGTGTAGAGTTAGTTGGTGAATTCGGAATTTTTCTATTTTTCTGAGTGAGGCTTGGATGGCTATGTATTTCCCCCTTAGGACCGCCTTTGCAGTATCCCATAGGTTTTGGACCGATGCGTTTTCGTTCTCATTGATTTCCATGAATTGTTTAAGTTCTTCTTTGATTTCTTGGTTGACCCAAACATTCTTGAGCAGAGTGGTCTTTAGCTTCCAAGTGTTTGAATTTCTGCGAAATTTTTTCTTGTGATTGAGTTCCAGTTTTAGAGCATTGTGGTCTGAGAATATGCAGGGAATAATCTCAATCTTTTGGTATCAGTTGAGACCTGATTTGTGACCCAGTATATGGTCCATTCTGGAGAAAGTTCCATGTGCTCTCGAGAAGAATGAGTATTCTGTTGTTTTAGGGTGGAATGTTCTGTAAATATCTCTGAGGTCCATCCGGTCCAATGTATCATTCAAAGCTCTTGTTTCCTTGTTGATTTTCTGCTTAGATGATCTGTCCATTGCTGAGAGTGGAGTATTGAGGTCTCCTACAATTAACGTATTGTTATCAATATGACTCTTTATTTTGGTTAACAGTTGGCTTATATAGATGGCTGCTCCCATGTTGGGGGCATAGATATTTACAATTGTTAGATCTTCTTGTTGGATAGACCCTTTAAGAATGATATAGTGTCCTTCTGTGTCTCTTATTACAGACTTTAGTTTAAAATCTAATTTGTCTGATATAAGAATTGCTACCCCAGCTTTTTTTTGAGATCCGCTGGCATGGAAGATGGATCTCCATCCCTTCACTTTCAGTCTGGATGTATCTTTAGGTTCAAAATGAGTCTCTTGTAGACAGCATATGGATGGGTCCTGTCTTTTTATCCAATCTGCAACCCTGTGCTGTTTTATGGGAGCATTTAGGCCATTCACGTTGAGAGTGATTATTGAAAGACATGAATTAATTGTCATCATGTTGCCTGTGAAGACGTTGTTTTTATAGATTGTCCCTGTAAATTACTGTTGTATATCACTCTTGGGGTCTTTCTCCTTTTATAGAACCCCCCTTAATATTTCTTGCAGGGCCGGCTTAGTGGTCACATATTCTTTCAGCTTCTGCCGGTCGTGGAAGCTCTGTATCTCTCCATCCATTCTAAATGAAAGCCTTGCCGGATAAAGTATTCTTGGCTGCATGTTCTTCTCATTTAGTACCCTAAATATGTCTTGCCAGGCCTTTCTGGCTTGCCAGGTCTCTGTGGATAGGTCTGACGTTATTCTGATGTTCCTCCCTCTGTATGTAAGGAATCTCTTCCCCCTAACTGCCCTTAAGATGGTTTCCTTGGTTCTAAGATTTGCAAGTTTTACTATTACATGCCGGGGTGTTGGCCTGTTTTCCTTGATCTTAGGAGGGGTCCTCTCTGCCTCTAGGACTCGAATGTCTGTTTCATTCCCCAGATTAGGGAAGTTCTCAGCTACGATTTGCTCAAATACATCTTCTAGTCCTCTCTCTCTCTCTCCTCCCTCTGGGATTCCAATTATTCTGACATTGGAACGTTTCATGGTGTCACTTATTTCTCTGATTCTATTTTCATGGATTCTGAGTTGTTTTTCCCTGGCCTCCTCTTTTCCCTTTTTATCTATTATATTGTCTTCCAGGTCGCTTATTCTCTCTTCTGTCTCAGTTCCCCTAGCTGTTAGATTATCTAGATTGGATTGGATCTCACTGATAGCATTTTTAAGTTCTGCCAATTCACCTTTTATTTCTGCCCTTAGAGACTCTATGTTGCCATTAATTGATTTCTCCATTCTAGCCATTGTCTTCACAATTGCTAGCCTGAATTCCATCTCCGACATCTTGGTTATATCTGCATCCATTTGTAAATCTGCAGCATAAATCATAATCTCTGAGTCTTTTCTGTTTTGGGGGCTCCTCCTCCTAGTCATTCTGTTGATGGGTGTTTGAGGGAATGTATAGAGTCCAAATTATTGACCAGAACCCAAGCAAGATGCACCTGTTTTCTTGGGACCTTAGGGTTGCTGGCCTCTTGTTTTCCCAGCCTGTCTCCTGGGGGAGGGGCCTGCCGCGCTGTTACTCAGGCAACCCTGTTTGGGCGGTGTTGCCCTGCAACACCCAATGTTACCTGTTATATCAATTAAGAATAAGAAAAAACAATTTTTATTTTACTTAAAATCTTTCACTTATTCTTTCTTTGATGCTCTTCCTTTCTTCATGTAGATCTGAGTTCTGACCTATATTATTTTTCTTCTCCATAAAGAATTTTGAATATTTCTTGTAAAGCAGATCTATTGGCAAAAAATTTCCTCAATTTCTGTTTGTCTGAGAAAGTGTTTTTTTCTCCTTTACTTTGGGAGGATAGTTTTGCAGGGCACAGAATTCTAGGTTAGTGGATTTTTTTCTCTCAACATGTTAAATATTTCATTCCACTCTCTTCTGTTTGCATGGTTTCTGAAAGAAGCTGAATATAATTCTTATCTTTGTTCCTTTATAAATAAAGGGTTTTTTTTTTTTTTAAAGATTTTATTTATTTATCTGAGAGAGAGAATGGGAGACAGAGAGCATGAGAGGGGAAGGGTCAGAGGGAGAAGCAGACCCCCTGCTGAGCAGGGAGCCCGATGTGGGACTCGATCCCGGGACTCCAGAATCATGACCTGAGCCGAAGGCAGTTGCTTAACCAACTGAGCCACCCAGGCGCCCTATAAATAAAGGGTTTTTTTTTGTTTTTTTTTTTTGATCTGGCATCTTTCAGAATTTTTTCTTTATCTTTGATTTCTTGTAATTTGAAAATAATATGTCTAAGTGTAGGCTTTTTTTTTTTTTTTTTGACATTTATTCTGCTTGGTGTTCTCTGAATTTCCTAAATTAGTGGTTTGGTTTCCAGCAATAGCTTACAGAAATTCTCACTCATGATTTTTTCATCTTTTTCTGATCTTCCCATTACATGCATGCTACACTGTTTGTAGTTGTCCCACAGTCTTTGGATATTCCATTCTATTTTTCTCAGACTTTGTTCTCTTTGCTTTTCAGTTTTTAAGTTGGATCTTGATATATCTTCTAGCTCAGAAATTCTTTCCGCAGCTATGTCCAATCTACTAATGAGCCCACCAAAGGCATTCTTAGTTTCTATTAGTCTTTTTGATCTTTAGCATTTCATTTTTTTCTTTCTCAGGATTTCTATTTCTCTGTTTACATTGCCCATCTGTCCTTGCATGATGTCTACTTTATCCATTAGAGGCCTTAGTATATTAATCATCATTGTTTTAAATTCTAGTCTGAGAATTCCAACATTTTTGCCATGTCTGGTACTGATGCTTGTTCTGCTTCAAATTATTATTATTATATTATTATTGCCTTTTGGTGTGTCTTGTCATTCTTTATTTATTGTTAAGATGGAGTGGCAGCTTCTAAGTTCTGCACATGTGGAACCAGAAAACTTATTATTTTAAAAGAAATGGTTTTAAAAGGACAGTTCACATATATCAAAATGACTATAATACTTTGGGGTTTCTTTCTAACTCTAACAAACCTTGCTTTTAATTTTTCAGAAAATAGTTTTGTCTCAACTATTAAATATAATGTCAATAAAAAATAATTCTTCATATTATAGAAATAGAAAACAACTTATCTCTAATTTCTGGATATTGAACATAGGCTAGTGAAAATAATCTTGAAGTCAGTGAGAGGTCTTGCATTAAAATTTGTTTTCCGTTATAAGAAATCATCTGATGCTGGTCAATTTATTTAAATTTTCTGTGTTTTAGTTTCTTAATTTTAAGATTCAATATAGCCATTCATTCAACTTACAGTTGTGAGTTCCTATTACAGCCAGTCCTTGAGATAGATACTGATAATACTAGGACTATTAGAGAGATTCACCTTGTAAATTGAGCTGGATTCATGGAGGTTGTTTTTCAAGATAGAGTGAAGGGTCACACAGTCTGAAGAGATGGTGTCACATGTCATTATAGAAGTGGTTGTCTCTACGATGAAATTTCGTGTCTGGCCCTCCAGTGCTCTTACATTTTGGATTTTTTTCCTCTTTCATTTCCATTTATTTTTACACTCTATAAAATATAAGTACTTTGAAGGTAAGCCAATGCCTTATTTATCTTAGTATTCTCTGCATCTGTTATAGGACCTGACTGTAATAAGGACTAATACATATTGGCTGAATGAGTGAATTCAGAGTCTGAATAGAAGCTAATTCTAGACTATGTAAAATATATTCCTCCTTTTGGAAGGAGTAAGTGATATATAAATTCTGTAAAATAATTCTGTAATACATTATTTATTAAGACATGATTATTTTGCCCTCCATCTGTCCCTTCTTCCTCTTTTATTATCTTTCTCTGTACAAATTTAAGTAGAGAGATCTCAGATGAGATAGTCATAGATAATGCAAGATACATCTTTTTCAGGAGATAGTGATTGATATGAGTAACTGCATCAGCCTTTTGCCACAGCATCCTTTCTGCCCTTTTGCACTATGATTTCTTGACTTTGCACTCTGCATGATCCGAACAGCAGGGCAAGGCAAGTTAGGAGGGACATCCCTCTGAGAAGTGCATTTATCTGAGGGAGAAAGATGATAAAAAAGATGCCCTCTGCACATACGTGCTACGCAGCCCTAAGGGGACTGCTGTTTTGTGCAGGTTGGACTGTGGTAGACATGATAATGCTTTTTAATAATGTCTAAAAGCAATGTTCTAAGGAGAGAAATGTCCTTCTGTAGGGCAAGTACACGAAAATTGATTAAATCAAGGGAGAAAATATCATGATAAAGCCTTGGGAAGGGGTGTGAGACAAGAAATTTACAACAACATATGCCTAATGTTTCATGTTTTTATGTATACCTGGCATTTGTTCAACCCTTCACAATTGAGAGGACTTTCACACATCATTCATTCATTTATTTATTCACTAAACACATTTTACCAAATAGCATCTGGAGTTCAGGAAGAAGAAAGAAGGACTGAATCACAAGGGTCCTGACATTTAAAGAACAGTCACCCACCTTGTGAAACATAGCCCAATAAAGTCCTGGCTCTGACTGGTGGCTCTACCTCTCTTGGGAAAGAATCAATAGAATGAGTGAAGGGACAGAGACATGGGCAGAAATGTTCCTTCACCAATGAGCTGAGGCAAAGTATGCAATCCTTGCCCTTGCTGCTTTTAAGGAACTGATGGGAAAGCCAGGCAACAAAAGAGAGCATTTCAGAACTCATGATAAATACCACCAAACAGAGGCAAAAGGATACTTCAGGAGCCTGAACAGACAAATTTGCCCTGGAGTGGAACCCAGCTTGGCACTGGAATAGAGTCCACCCCAGAAGGGAACTCCCCTGAACAGTAACAGAATTCCCTGAGTCCACCCTGGAAGGTGGGAGACTGAGCAGCCAAAGAGACAAGTGCCCTGGTGGAGATCAGGACTCAGACTCACTTCTTTTTGTTTTAAGTCTTAGACTTTTTGTTTTATAATAACCTACAGTGATTGTTTCTCCTTTATTGAATAATCATTTCCCCCCAAATCCTTCAAAATAATATTAAATGTTTGATTTGTACCAGAAACTGTTCTAAGCATTTTACATATGCAACATATTCAATTCTCCCAAGTACTCTATAGGACAGATATTATTAATGTCCTGATTTTACAAATAAGGAAACTGAGGCATGGGGACTTAAGCACAGATTTAGTAACAGCAAAGCTGGGTTTTGAATCCAGTTTCCCTCCAGGATCTGAAATCAGTATGTGGTGCTACTCTAGTTTACCACTAATGGAACCTCACTTATTCTAAAAGATGAATTGCTAGGGACACCTGAGTGGCTCAGTTGGTTAAGCATCTGCTTTTGGTTCAGGTCATGATCCCAGGGACCTGGGATCGAGCCCCACATCAGGCTCCCTGCTCAACAGGAAGTCTGCTTCTCCTGCTTCTCGCTCTGCCTGCTTGTGGTCCCCCCCCCCCCCGTCAGATAAGATCTTTAAAAAAATAAAAATAAAGAAAAGATGAATTACCAATAAAAGCAAACTGAATTCAGAGGGAAGGACTAAGTTTCAACAAGAATGGTAGCTAAGAAAAAATAGGCAGAAGCATCAACCAAAATAAACAACTTCTATAAAAGAGTAAATCAATAATAGCACTATTAATGATTACTTTTGTGGCAGAAAGTGAAAAGAAGTGAAAATACAGACAATATAATATGTAGGAGAGGAGAGGAATACTAAGAGGTTAAATGTTTTGAGTTCTTATAATTTTGAAGAGACAGGTAGAAAAATTTATATTAGAATCTCTTTAGTGTGAACTTTAACTTCTTAAACATTACCTAAAAGAAGGCATAGAGTCCATAATCTTGAACAAATGGAAGGATAATAAATGAAAAAAAAATCTGGCCACTCAAAAGAAGGCAGGAAGATAGAAAAAAGCTTAGAAAAAGCAAGACATATAGAAAACACAAAATAAGATGGTAAAGTAAGTCAAAATAAATCTACAATTACCTATATAGGTTGTAAGAATGAAAAAAATCTTACCAATAAAGGGAAAGAAGATGAACTACTTGACTACATACTATCTATAAGAATAGTAGGACTGAAAGGCTGAACTTAAAAGGGTAGAGAAATATATGTTAGGCAAAGCCTAAGCAATAAAAAAATTGATGCAGCTATATTAAAATCAATCAAATAGATTTTAAGGAAAGACTCATTATTAGACATAAAACCTTACTATATGATGACTATAAGTTACACTTCATATAAAAAGATATAACACTTCCTAAAATTAATAGAATTCAAATTGACAAATCCACCAATACAGTGAGAGTTTGAACACACTTCCCTCAGTAATTGCTAGGGGAACAGACACAACCTTAACAAGCATATAGATAATATGAACAATGCATCAACAAACTCAATCTAATGGACAAATACAGAACCCTATGCCCATAAGCAGAAAATGCACATTCTTCTGAAGCACAAATGAAACCT
Organism: Halichoerus grypus; assembly: GCF_964656455.1. NCBI lineage: Eukaryota > Metazoa > Chordata > Mammalia > Carnivora > Phocidae > Halichoerus > Halichoerus grypus. Next base: position 10,437,489 of record NC_135716.1, on the reverse strand, counting down.
GCATAAAAATGAACCACATATCAGGCCGTAAAACAAATCTGAATAAGTGGCAACAAATTAATATCATTTTAAAAAGAGATCTTCTGATGTATAAGCTATAAGAGGCAGCATTAAGGTGGAGAGTTCTTTGTGCACACTCATTCCCTCTTTCAAAGGGAAACAGCATCAATCCTGGAAAGGAGTTTGAAGTTGTGAGCCCAGGAATGAAGCCAGGTTGAGAACTGAAATAGCTGAATCAAGAATAAAAGATATCATATGTAGAATCCAAAAAGGCTAACTCAGAGAACCAAAGTAGAGTGGTGGTTACCAGGGGCTAGGAGGAGGAGGAAATGAAGAGATATTGGTCAAAGGGCACAAACTTTCAGATTAACAAGTTCTGGAGATCCAATGTACAGCATGGTGATTATAGCTAATAATACAGTATTAGAGGGACACCTAGGTGACTCAGTGAGTTAAGTGTCTGACTCTTGATTTTGGCTCAGGTCATGATCTCAGGGTCGTGAGATGGAACGCTGTGTCTGGCTCTGCACTGAGAGTGGAGCCTGCTTAAGATTCTATCTCTCCCTCTCTCTCTCTGCACCCCCCCACTTGCATGTGTGCATGCACTCTCTCTCAAACAAACAAGCAAACAGTATTATATACTTGAACGTTGCTAAAAGAGTAGATTTTATTTTCACCAAAAAAAAAAAAATTAATTATGTAACAGGACAGAAGTGTTAGCTAAGGCTATGGTGATGATCATTTTGCAATATATAACACATAGTACACTCTAAGCTTACACAATGTTATACATAAATAGTATTTCAATAATGGTAGGGGAAAAAAAGACAAGAATATGATCCCAGTCTTCTTGCTGCTCAGATATATTTTGCAGAAGGCATACATTGGCTCTCACCCAGAAGGCATCTTAAGCCACCTGTTGGCATGGGGCTGTGCAGACAGATTCACTGAAGTATAATAGGCAGGCAAGAATGGAATTCTGTTTCCCACTAACATCTTGCTATAGGACCGGGACCTCCAACTCTTGTATCAAAATGTGAGTCATGCTCACCAATCCAATGAAAATAGGAAAGTTATTGCTTTATTCCCCAGCTCTGCCAAAGGACACACTCCATTTGTGAGAGTATTTGTGGAGAAGTCCTTTCTCAGCCAATTACAAAACAGGCTAAAATATTTCAATCTCTGTTTGAACTCAGATGGTTATCACCTTCCTTTCTAAGCCACACGTTTTAAAGGAAAATCAATGCAGATTGTATTTGGGGCTAGTAAGAATCTAGTCCTACAGTAATTTCAAGTACATTACTTTTTATTCATTCAATGTTTTTCCAACCTATGGAGCATTGTTCTATTGTAATCAAATCACCATAAAACATCAGAAGAATTTTTCAGGAGTAAACACAGTAATCTGCAAGATATCCCATTCCAAGAAATTTCCACTATTTGAATCACACCACTCAAAAGACTTTCATGTCTCAGGGGCACCTGGGTGGCTCAGTTGGTTAAGTGGCTGACTCTTGGTTTTGGCTCAGGTCATGATCTCAAGGTCGTGGGATCAAGTCCTGCATCAGGCTCTGCGTTCAGCTGGAGAGTCTGCTTGTGGATTCTCTCTCTCCCTTTCCCTCTGCCTCTCCCTATGCTCACACACACTCTCTCTTAAATAAATAAAAATAAATAAATCTTTAAAAAAAAAAGACTTTCATGTCTCTTACAGTCTAAAAACCATACCAAAATTCCATAACAAAACTTTAAAAATGTAAGGTGAGTGTGTTTTAAGTAAATTGAAGAAAGGTTGGATGAATCACAGCACAAAATGGAAGGGATTAAAGCAAATTAAGAGAAAGCACATTTTAGGGATGACCCAAATTTATGGAAAGATCTGGGTCCTACAAGTTTAGGACCCCTTTAAAATATATTCTGAATTCCAAAGAAATCTAATTCTAGCCCTCAAATATCATGATCAATAGCATATAAATCCTCAAGGGAGACTGACTTATTTCCCCCTTGTAAGAGCTAAGGCAAACACAATTAAATTTTCTTATTATCTCTTTTATCTGGATGTTTATTTTTTGGTCTTTTTTCTCAGGATGCCATATTTCAGGGTTTCTGGTTTTATTTGGAGGAGGCAGGGCACTCAAATCCATGTCTTTTATTGAATTGATTTTATCTCCTGTCCCCGTGTCTTTCTGTAAAGCCACCTCTTTGGGCCATCACAAGTCAGCAGGTGCCTCCTGACCTGCTTGCTCACCTTTTTGAATATGTATTTTCTCCATGGATTGGCCTATGAATACTTTCCTTACTTTTGTCATGTCACATGTCCATTGAAAAGGATTGTGAAATGCATTGTTCTACCTGTTGTCGTAGCTTCAATTCTCATAAAAATGGAACCAGACACAAGGCTTGCATTTAGGCATTGATTTTAGGGAATGAGAGTGCAGAGGCCAGAAAGAGTAAAAGCAAAGGTGAGAAATCCAATGTCACTGTGAGTTATGGAAGCTGGTTAGTGCTCTGGGCATCTTGGGTTCAGTCCCACTGGGGACCTCTGAGAAACCATGTAGAACACACCTCAGATCTGTCCCCCAAGGCACGGGAAAGGGGAATATCTGTTCAGTATTTTCAGCCCCATAACCTCGGGAGGGGTTGTCTCTGTAGAATATTTTAGTGTGGGCATGTGCGGGAATGGCCAAGTAGGCACATGTCAGATGTCCCACCTCGCTGAGAGAGAGGGGATCAGGATACACCTGTGCAGAAGTGGTTGCCATAGAAACAACCAGAGCAAGAAGTTGCAACCAGAAGATATAAGAAGTGTCATGAAAGATGACCACCATGTGTGTTTTGCCAGGAATAACAAATTAGAGACTGGGTAGGTCATATTGCCAGAAACGTAACGTAAGGCTGGCTAACCACCTTGGGACTCTGGCAAGCTCAGCCTGTTCCACAGTCTCACAATGCTCCTCATGGCGGTTGACTTACTGTATTTTGGACTGCTTTACCTTGGGCCTTTGCCTTGCCCACCTCAATCTTAACTCAGGAAGGAAAAAGAAATGGACAAACAGGAGCATCTTATAATTTATCTTATTACTGTGGCTAAAACCCCATTAGGGAAAGCTAACACCCAAGGACATCAGGATTCAAACATGAGTAGTTGCTAGAAGTTACAACAGAAATTAACTAGTATGTGCTGTGGTCTGAATATTTGTGTTTCCCCACCCCACCCCACCCCACCCCAAAAAATCCAAATGGGATCCTAATGCCCATTGTGATGGTGTTAGCAGGTGAGACCTTTGGGAGATGATTAGATGGTGAGGGTGGAACCCCCAGGAATGGGATTAGTACTTTATAAAAGAGCCTCCAGAGAGCTCCATCATCCCTTCTGCCATGTGAGGACATCATGAGGTCTTCAACTTGGAAGAGAGCCCCCACTGGCATCCTGACCTCAGAGTTCCAGTGTCCAGAACTATGAGAAACACATTTCTGTTGTTTATATCAGCCCCAAAGGACTAAGACAATAAAACTGAACAAAATCAAGATGGAGAAATCTGAAGAAATTAAAAGACATAGGATGTCTTTAGGGCAGGTGCAAGTGCAGACTTCTCAAAGGAGCACTACCCACTGAGGCTGTCTCTTTGGAATGCAAGTTCTTAGCAGGTACGAAAGCACTTGAGAAGAAGAGCCATATGTGCTTTCTGCTGCATATCTAAACATTTAATGCATATAAAACACCTAATAAATATCTAGTAAGTTGAAAGATGACAACCACCTTCATATTAATCATGCATTGAATATATGAAAAATGTCATGTGTTGACTCCAGCAGTAGAGTGGAATGGGTGCAGAGTAGACACAGTGTGACAGGTCTGATTTTTCATTCACTTTCCCTTCCTTTCATGCTGCATTGTACTGGGCAACTCAATTAAACCTTCCTGAGCTCCTTGTAGATTCTGCATGGGTAAAAAGGTTGCGGTGGGGAACCTTATGTGTATAAGAGAATGTGCATGTCAATTTAGCCTGCCTGTTCCTTGTTCTTTGAACAAATTCCTTGTCCTGTGACCTAGACACAAGCAGGCAGAAGCAGAAGTGTATGTAGATTCTCAGTGCACTTTTGGAATTAGTAAAAGAAAGAATGAATGATTGTTTTAGTTCCTTGAGGGCAGGAATAATCATGTTTATATTCCCAGCCCTTAGATTGGAAACAGAGAGGGCAGGTACCCTGTCTTTCAATCATCTCTCTGTGCCCTGCCCCATGCTTAGTGCCTGTACAAAAGAAGCTCAACAGACATATTTTGAATAAATGTGTTGAATGAATGGAGGTTTGTTGGTTTATTGAATGGGTAATCAAATGATGAATGATTGTGTAAAGTGTACTTCTTTCCCAAGACATGACTCCCTACCCAAATGAAAATGTTCACTAAACCTAATTATTTTTCTTAGTGGAGATTCCATAGCATGTGTGAACCCCAAATGGTAGTTGAAGTGTGCATTTCATATCCTGTGCTTTATGGCACTAATAATGGCCTCACCAATTCAGAAGCACTTGAAAAAGGAAACAATCACCCTTTTGTAATTTAGGTCCCAAATATTAGTTTTGAATGGAAGTGAAACAAGACCCGGAGGACCTGTTCATGTGAGATTGGGTGCCAGCACTTCTAAGCAACTTCTGGTATAGATCCTCCCATTCATTGCACTTGAACAAGGTCAGGAGGCTTTTTTAAAGATGTTATCCACATATTTAACTTCTCTCAAATTCTCTCCTTTGGCTTCTCTAGAATAGCAACTTTCCCATTCATGATCTGTGGATCAGTATTCTCCAATTCTGTCCGTGTGAATTTTGCAAAGTGTGTGCATGGAAGCCAGATCCATGTGATCTGTCATATGTGAATTTTATGTGAGGAGCACAGGAGAAAAATCAGTGGTTTTGTGAGTCATGCAACCAGCATCTAGGCCCTGGATCTGCTCCTAACTCACTGGACGTTATGGGCCTCTGTTTTCCCATCTGTAAACCACACAGAGGTATTTATCCAGCAATCAGTAAGTTCTAGTCCTTGGGAATCCAGAGATAAGGTGGATGGGATTCACAGCCTCAGAATTCTGCTGAATCAGTGGAGAGACAGAAGTGCACACAAACACTTTCTTTTTTTTTTTTTTTTTTAATTTTTTTATTGTTATGTTAATCCCCATACATTACATCATTAGTTTTAGGTATAGTGTTCCATGATTCATTGTTTGTGCATAACACCCAGTGCTCCATGCAGAACATGCCCTCCTCAATACCCATCACCAGGCTAACCCATCCTCCCAACCCCCTCCCCTCTAGAACCCTCAGTTTGTTTTTCAGAGTCCATTGTCTCTCATGGTTCTTCTCCCCCTCTGATTTCCCCCTCCTTCATTCTTCCCCTCCTGCTACATTCTTCTTCTTTTTTTCTTTCTTAACATATATTGCATTATTTGTTTCAGAGGTACAGATCTGAGATTCAACAGTCTTGCACAATTCACAGCGCTTACCAGAACACATACCCTCCCCAGTGTCCATCACCCAGTCACCCCATCCCTCCCACCCCACCCCCCACTCCAGCAACCCTCAGTTTGTTTCCTGAGATTAAGAATTCCTCATATCAGTGAGGTCATATGATACATGTCTTTCTCTGTTTGACTTGTTTCGCTCAGCATAATACCCTCCAGTTCCATCCACGTCGTTGCAAATGGCAAGATCTTATTCCTTTTGATGGCTGCATAATATTCCATTGTATATATATACCACATCTTCTTTATCCATTCATCTGTTGATGGACATCTTGGCTCTTTCCACAGTTTGGCTATTGTGGACATTGCTGCTATAAACATCGGGGTGCACGTAGCCTTTCGGGTCCCTACTTTTGTATCTTTGGGGTAAATACCCAGTAGTGCAATTGCTGGATCATATGGTAGCTCTATTTTCAACTTTTTGAGGAACCTCCATACTGTTTTCCAGAGTGGCTGCACCAGCTTGCATTCCCACCAACAGGCACACAAACACTTTCTGAAAGATGTTTTAAGTGCTAGAGAGGGAAAGTGAAACATTTAAGGAAAATAATTACATTTTGACAACATAAGAAAACACATAGTATTCAAATTCTAGTGTGATGGTTGTAAGCTAGGAGTCGGTGGGGGTAATCTTAAGATGGTCCTGAATGAGAAAATGTTCAGACTTGCATGGTTTCATTGGAGCAAACAGAGAAGCATTTCTACCAACCTGAGGATTCCAAAGAGAATTTACTGGAAATCCTACTTGAGCTGAGAGTGAAGACATGAGTAGGATGTTGACAGGTCAGGTGAAGGATAAGGGAGGGGAGGCTGTGTTTATGACTGGAAGGTTCTGTGGAGCAGTGTCATGGCAAATCTTCACCATAGGAATTTGAACTTTATTTGAATGAGGTGGATGTTAGTGGTGTAGACTTTGGATTCAGATTATTCAAATTTAAATCTTGACGTCCCACTTATTAGATGTGCAGTTTGGTTAACTGTATATATAACTAACTATAGCAACTAATATAATATCTTTTTCAGTGTCCTAAACAATGAATGAAATCACAGAGCAAAATACCTAAAACACTGCATTGTGCACTGTAAGCACTTAGTGCATGGTTACTGTCCTCATTATAAACTCAGTGGCATCCCTCTTCTTTCAGTTTGAGATCCAGGGAGATTCGGAAATGCAGCTGGGGTGAGCTATAAGGAAGACGTAGATGGATCTAAATACTTTTCTTGCCATTAAGAGATCAGAACATCCCTGGCTAGTTAGGAAATTGTCCACTGCTAATGAGGAGATACAGTTCCCTGAAAAATGATGAGATCAATGCCTGAAAACAATTACTTCTAATTAGAAACAAAGTTTAAGTCACAGATTCGTTCAGGTTACTTGTCCTCATAAGGACCCTGATATTTATCATGTAATGGCAGTTGTTATGACAATAGGAAGATGGCTAAGCTGGGAAAGCATTGAGAAAGATCTTGCAATGAGGACATAGTTTTAACTTACATCAACCTTTGTCCATCTTTGATTTCTTGATGTGAATTTGAAGCAAAGCTCAGCATATTTCCATGGTGCTGGTGGACATCATTCAGATAATGAAATATCCCATGGGCCTATGTGGGAGATGGTCTCTGCATTCCCTCTGTCCTTGAACCCTGAAGGGCAGTCCATGGGCCATCAGCAGCAGCATCACAGGACAAATTAGAAATACAACCTCAGGAACCACTCCAACTCTCTGAATCAGAACTGGAATTTCTGGGCGCCTGGGTGGCTCAGTTGGTTAAGCGACTGCCTTCGGCTCAGGTCATGATCCTGGAGTCCCGGGATCGAGTCCCACATCAGGCTCCCTGCTCGGCGGGGAGTCTGCTTCTCCCTCTGACCCTCCTCCCTCTCATGCTCTCTGTCTCTCGTTCTCTCTCTCTCAAATAAATAAATAAAAAAAAAATCTAAAAAAAAAAAAAAAAAAAAAGAACTGGAATTTCTACCGGCTTCTCAGGCATATTCCAGTTTAAGAGGCACTGTTCAATGTCACATTTGGATCCCAGATAAGATCAGCTAATGAAGAAATAACCCACACGTGCTAACCAATTAAGATTTTGAGGAAGCAATTTTAGGTCAAATGTGCAATAGAGGGACTGGAATACTTATCCTTCGTGTATAAAATGAAAAGGCTTAAATGAAACCTGGAAATAACAACCTTCTACTGAGGTCATACTCTTCAGAGTAGCAAAGTCTGGACTCAAACCATTGTCTTTTGAATTTAGGGTGTATTTTTTTAAGATTTTATTTATTTATTTGAGAGGGAGGTGAGGGCACAGAGGGAGAGTGAGAGGGAGAAGCAAACTGCCCGCTGAGCAGGTAGCCTGACGTGGAACTCGATTCCAGGACCCTGAGATCATGATCTGAGCCAAAGACGCTCAACCGACTGAGCCACCCAGGTGCCCTGAATTTAGGTTTATTATTCTTTTCGGTGCCACATTCAGGAAACTTGAATTCTAGGTCTGATTTCCCTTCTTACAAGCTGGGTAGCCTAGAATGTGTTGCTTCACCTCTGATCTTCAACTTCCCCACCTGCACAATGATTGCCTGGGTGTTTCTGTTGACCCCCCAACATCTCCCATGTATGAGGAGATTACCATGGTAATACTTACAAATGAAGTCTGCTCTGATACCAGTATCCAAGTCAGCATGACCAATGTATCTGTTTAATTATTTCAGTCATTTTTTTTTCCATTCATGGGGGGAAATATCCCTGAGAGAATGATTTCCCATTAATTCATGGCTTGGCTTGGCCGTCAAATTAACTGCAGCTATTTTCATTGCTGATCAGAAGGACACACATGCTTTGGACACAGTCTGATGCTGATAAAAGTTATTATCGGTTTGGAAATCTGCCTGCCTTTCTCCTCCTGCCTGCTGTCGAATTTTAATAGCATTGAATCAGATCCTTAATAAGAATTGTAATGACAACCTACATTTTATAGTGCTTTGTACTTCCCAAAGCACTTTCAAGGGAATTACACACATACATTATCTCACTCATCCTCCATGGCAGGTGGGGAAAGAGGGAACACAGTGGATGTTTGCATGAAAGCTGGGATTAACTTCTCTGATTGAACAGTTACCCATGTTCACCCTGTAGAGAACAGAGATTTAGAGTTAAATATGGCTTTTATGTATTGTAGGTCTTTGATACTTTTGGCCAGACATTATCTCATTTATTCCTCAGCACCGTGCTTGGAGGTGCATGTTTCCTGTTTTTCAGGTGAAGGAAACAAAAGCACACATAGGCTAGGTAGCTTGTCCAAGGTCATCTGCTTAAAACAAGAGGATTCAGGCTGTAGATCACAGACTCCTGACTCCCCACAGTGTCCTCCCTCATTCCTATGGAAATGAAAATACAGAGTGTTCTTGTCTGAGTGCTGGCATGGGGGGAGAGGTGTCCAAGGACAGTGCTTCATAAGCTTTTTGGTACCTGACTGGTTGAAACTGGAACAATCACACTATTAATAGGTGTTACGGAATAATGCTTTCAGGAGCACATTTATTGACATTTTTTGTTTGTCAAAATAACATTGTACACTTGATATCATTAGATCTGTTTTATGGATGGGGAAACAGAATTCTGGTTTCACCCTGGTTTGCTTAGTTGTTAAATGGAAGAAGCAGATATTTAACCTGAAAGTCTGTGCTTTTTACAAGCCACCACTGTTCTACAGTTACATTTATTTTACCAAACTGCTTGCTTGGTCTTCATTACCTAAGGCCCCAGTATGTCATGATTCCATTTTTTTTTTTTTTAAGAGAGTGCGCACAAGTGTGTGGGGGTGGGGAGAGGGGGAGAGAGAGAGAATCTCAAGCAGGCTCCATGCCCAGTGCGGAGCCCAGTGTGAGACTTGATCTCCCAACCCTAAGATCATGACCTGAGCCAAAATTAAGAGTTGGATGCTTAACTGATAGAGCCACCCAGGCTCTGCATGCTTTCTTTTCCATTCATTTACAAGTATCTATAAAGCCATATGCATTAGGATGACTGTTATTAAAACAAAACACAGAAAATAATATGGGAAAGAATATGGAGAAATTGGAACCCTTGTGCACAGCTGGTGAGAATGTTAGATGATGTAGCCACTGTGGAAGACAGTATGGAGGTTCCTCAAAAATTTAAATATGGAATTACCATATTATCTAGCAATTCCACTTTTGGGTATATACTCAAAAGAATTGAAAGCAGAGACTCAAATATTTGTACCCCAATGTTCATAGCAACATTTTTCACAATAGCCAAAAGGTGGAAACAATCTAAATGTCCATCAATGGATGAATGAATTTACAAAATATGGTGTATTCATACAAAGCAATATTACTCAGCCTTAAAAATGAATGAAATTCTCACACATGCCATAATGTGGATGAACCTTAAAAACATGATGCTAAGTGAAATAAGCCAGCCACAAAAGGACAAATATTGCATGATTCCACTTAAATGAGATAGCTAGAATAGTCAAATTCATAGAGACACAAAGTAGAATACTGACCACTATTCTACATACCAGGTTCCCAGAGACTGGGGAAAGGGGTAAAGAAGAGTTAGTGCTTAATGGGGGCAGAGTTTTAGTTTGAGATGCTGAAAAGTTCTTGAGATGGTTGGCACCGATGGCTGTGTGCCCATGTGAATTTACTTAATGCCACTGCGTTGTACACTTAAGAATGGTTAAAATGATGAATTGAATTCTATTTGTATTGAGCCACAATTTTAAAAAGCCATATTTACTTACTTATTTATTTATTTATTTATTTATTTATTTATTTATCTTTTTGAGAAGTCTGTGGTTAGTCTAAACTCCTCCCTTGATGGGTCCCTTCTTTTCTGCTTATTTTTATTTATTTATTTATTTATTTATTTATTTATTTATTTTATTTTTAAAAAATTTTATTATGTTATGTTAGTCACCATACAATACATTATTAGTTTTTGATGTAGTGATCCACGATCCATTGTTTTCGTATAACACCCAGTGTTCCATGCAGTACGTGCCCTCCTTAATACCCATCACCAGGCTAACCCATCCCCCCACCCCCTCCCCTCTAAAACCCTGTTTGTTTCTTAGAGTCCATAGTCTCTCATGGTTCATCTCTCCCTCTGATTTCCCTCCCTTCATTTTTCCCTTCCTTCTCCTAATGTCCTCCATGCTATTCCTTATGTTTCACAAATAAGTGAAACCATATGATAATTGACTTTCTCTGCTTGGCTTATTTCACTTAGCATAATCTCCTCCAGTCTCATCCATGTTGATGTAAAAGTTGGGTATTCATCCTTTCTGATGGCTGAGTAATATTCCATTGTATATATGGACCACATCTTCTTTATCCATTCATCTGTTGAAGGGCATCTCGGCTCTTTCCACAGTTTGGCTATCGCAGACATTGCTACTAAAGAACATTGGGGTGCATATGGCCCTTCTTTTCACTACATCTATGTCTTTGGGGTAAATACCCAGGACTGCAAAAACAGTATTTATAAAGCATATTTTTTATCTATTTATTTATTTTGAGAGAAAGAGAGAGTGCATATAAGCAGGTGCGGAGAGGCAGAGGGAGAAGGAGAGAGAATCTTAAGCAGGCTCCATGCTAAGTGTGGAGCCCAATTCGGGGCTCGATCCCATGACCCTGAGATCATGACCTGAGCCGAACCAAGCCTCGGATGCTTAACTGACTGAGCCCCCCAGCATATTTATTTTTATAAATAATGGTGAGTGATACAGTGATGAAGAAGACATGGCCATTATTTCAAGAAGTCAACCACCTATCTATCTGGGGCAGTAGATGTATAAACAGCCCACAGTAATACAGGACCCTAACAGCTCTAATTGGAGATACTCTGAATCAATGAGTCCTACTAAATATTGACAATTCTCTGTCAAAACACCCAAAATGTTTTAAAGAGGTTGTAACAATCTGAGATTGAAACGTTTCTAATCCATTACCCCATGTCCCTGTCTAAAGGAAACTGAGGATATATTCATTATTCATCTGTTCATCTATTTATTCTGTATTTTCTCTCACTGACACAAATTTATTGGACAAATATTATGCACCAGGCACTGCTCGAAGTTTAGGGACATGAAGATAAACAAGACAGGGCTCTGGCCCTAACATGCCTAACGCCCAGGGTTGCACAGAACAGACATGTCAGAAATGAACACTATAGGGCGCCTGGGTGGCTCAGTTGGTTAATCGGCTGCCTTCGGCTCAGGTCATGATCCCGGGGTCCTGGGATCGAGTCCCACATCGGGCTCCCTGCTCCGCGGGGAGCCTGCTTCTCCCTCTCCCTCTGCCTGCCTCTGTGCCTACTTGTGCTATCTCTCTGTCAAATAAATAAATAAAATCTTTAAAAAAAAAAAAAAAAAGAAAAGAAATGAACACTATAGACAGTAGTTCTGGTGAAATCTCCTTGTAGTACGGGGCCGGGGGACAATATAAAATCCATATATTTGCACCAGAGTAGTCAGAAAAGGCAATTAAAAGTAACAACTGTGTGAAATTGTGAAAATGGGAGTATGGTTTTGCTGGGTGTATGGTGGAAGGAAAGAATCTGGAGGGGTGGGAAGAGTGAGCTAGTGTGTGGAGGCCTGAACTACAGCTTGCTCCATATGACTTAGAGGACTCAATGGTGCTCCTTTTGGAGATGAGACTGGCTGCAGGGGCAATCATGAAGGACTGTGTATGGCAGTTTGAAAAACACACCATTGTCAATAGAGAGTCCCTAAAGAGTTTTAGCTTCAAAAAAAAAAGTGGCTAGTGAGAATTGCATCTTGAAGAGACCAGCTTGGCAGCTTCAAGAGGGATAGATTGGAGTCAGAGCTGTTGAAAAGAGGTATGACTGGTAGGAAATTAGTATAATAATCCAGGCAAAAGATGATATGGATGTAATCCAAGATGATATCAGGGGAAATGGAGAACCAGGTGTGCACACAGGAAATAATAGGGAGAGGCAATTGATAGAACTTGGTTATAAATTAAGTGGGGAAAGGAATGAGAAAAGATTGAGCCTTTTTGCAAAGCATCAGTCATCTTTATGCATATCAGTAAATTATATTAGCTGTAGTATAAAGGTATTTCCAGACATTATAGATTAGATGAGCTATACTTTTCTGGTGGAAGATTTGTCTGTCTTTTCCCTGTTGTTGATCATCATTCAGTCTTCACCTCCAGCAGGTTGTTCCCTTCTAATCTGCAGTCTGTTATAACCTAGAAAAGACAAAGGTGGGGACGGTATTGTCTTACTGAGAAGATTACATAGGTTGTCTGAGACTGTAATGCTAGAAGGAAGCCATTGTTAAGGACCATGCCTTGCTTGTTTCTGTATCTCCCTCAAGAGTGCTTGGCATATAATAGCTCCTCAAAAAAATGCTTGTCACATAAACAAAAGAACAAATGAGTGGATGAAATGTAGAAGACAGTGTTTTATAAATAGGTCTGATGCTTCTTGCATGAAATGTCTTGGGTATGAGAGAGGGGACAAAACTGGAATGATACCCAGGACCTGGCAGAAGTAGCTAGCATAAGTTTATGAAAATAGGTAATGATATATTATAGCTTATTCTAAGCAATGCCATATAACTAATGCCTGTGCGTAGGCATGCTGTGTGTGTGATTAGTGTGGACAAAGACTTATGGATCGTTGGAGTTTGGTCAAAGGTACTGGGCCACCAGTACCACTGCTGAAGTTCCTTACAGGCTCCAGTAGCCCCTGCATTGGTGCCCGTGAGGCAGCAGGAGTTTCAAGGGCTACTCTCCAGCTTCACACTCTTCAAAGTCAACTCGGTGCCCCCAGGCTAAAATCCAAACTCCTTGGCTACCATCTGAGGTCCTCCCCGTGGGGCTCTTACCTGTTCTTCCACCCTGGCCTCCTTCCACTTTAGATTCCAACCAAGCTAGCACGGTAAAGTCCTCCAAAGGAAGCACGTTGGTCATTTTCTCAAAGACCTTCCTCTTTCCAAAACTCGCTGTTCAGAATTACCAGACACTCCTGTGTTGCCCATCCTCCTTCAAATCACTGACCCCCGGGCGCCTGGGTGGCTCAGTCGTTAAGCGTCTGCCTTCGGCTCAGGTCATGGTCCCAGGGTCCTGGGATCGAGTCCCACATCGGGCTCCCTGCTCCGTGGAGAGCCTGCATCTCCCTCTCCTGCTCCCCCTGCTTGTGTTCCCTCGCTCGCTGTGTCCCTCTCTTTCAAATAAATAAAATCTTTGAAAAAAAAAAAAATCACTGACCCCAATTAGAGCAGCTTGCTTTGTGTTTGCTCTTTTTCGGCTTCCTACCTTAGACTTCACAAGGGTGAAGTCCTTGAACTGTGATTTTAGCACAAAAGGGATGCCTGAGACTCAGGCAGTGTCAAATAAAATGAGTCACATACTGATATTTTCAGGGGCTGACTTTTGTAATTCAGAACCTGTTTCAACTCTTTCAAGTGTATCCACCTCATTTGACTGACTCAGAGACTCATCAACACAGGGCACTTAGGAAAGTCCAATGATTGTGTATGTGAATCAAAAGGAAAAGATATAAATGGTGCAAATCACACAGTCCCATTCTCCTAGCCATGGAGTGAGGGCTGGAAGTTGTTCCCCCCAAAATTTGTATGTTGAAGCTCTAAGCTCCAGTACCTCAGGATGGGACTGTATTTGGAAATAGGATCTTTAAAGAAGTAATTAAGTTAAAATGAGGTCGGTAGGGTAGGCCTTGATCCAGTATGATGGCATCCTTTTAAGGAGCGGAAGTTTGGACACAGACACAGAAGGAAGATTATGTGAAAACAGGGAGAACACAGCCATGCAGAAGCCAAGCAGAGTGCTATCAGAGGAGACCAACCCTCCCAACACCTTGATCTTGGACTTTCAGCCTCTGCAACTGAAAGAAACCAAATTTCCATTGTTTAGCCACCTAGTGTGTGGCCCTTTGTTATAGCAGCCCCAGCAGATTGGCTTAGAGATGTGGGCATGTCTGCACAGCTCCCCAGAATGGACCCCAGGGCAAAGGCTCCTTCTGGCCACAGCACCTCTGTGTGAGATGCTATCTCCACTAACCAGAAGGAGTAGGACTGAGGCTTAAGACTTGCCTTGTCTGAGACCAGGAACCAGTTCTTATTCTTTCCATTGGCAATACTCCCCATCCAAGCAGACCCTTTCTGGTTCTGCTTCTCATTAGTCAGTCTTGCCCCTCATGTTGGTTCTATTAGGAGATGCAGAGGAGTGATATCTTTCTTTGGCTTGTTTCTTCATAAATTCACACAGGGGATTTGAGACAATTTATTTTGCCTCAGCAATTAATACTTTATGCTACCTAAGGTGACCAATTTAATGCATCAAAACTCTCTTCTCTCTGAGTCCTGTTGACTATTACAAGGTTATATTTTACTCAAGAAACAATTTAAACAAAACATATACATGCTGTGAATCTTGAATAGCAAGAAGAGATCGAAACCAGCCTCCCTGTCTTTATGCCAACTTTCAAGTGTTGACAAATACAATTAATAATAGTGATGATAAAAAATTTACAGTGTAATTATTTCTCACTGCACAGATGACGAAAGGAGAAGTTTGGGGCCTTACAGTCACATTAATCATAAATGGCAGAGTTAGGGGTTGAGCTTGGGTCTCTCTGATCCCCAAAACTCTAGTGCATGCTATGCTGCACTTAGTTATCCACTAGTTGCAAGTGTGTTATATGTCAAACATATTTTAATTTTTAATTTAAAAAGTTTTTAAAAAAAGAACATTAAAAAGGTATGCTCCTCTGCCTTGGAAAGGGAAGGTAGACCATGGGAAAAACACTTTCCAACTCTACACTATGTAAACTCTGTATGTCATTCTGTGTTTCAGAGCACCTCCGAAGATTGCATTTTAACTGATGGAGCAGCTGGGATTGAATTGTCACCTTTCCTTCAGCAATGTGCTTGAGGGTATGAAATAGAAAGGATGGAACTGTAGCTTTTGGAACAATGTCAGAGCAGAACAGGAATTCTTTGCCCACCCTGTTGCAGAGGAGAGCAATGCACGCACCAAATGACTAGTAGGGCTCTTTCAAACTTTCACACCTTTGACTTTCTGACCAAGATGCAATTGTGAATTTTTACTTCTGGAAAAGTCCTCAGACTTCACCTCAATTAAATCTCTTGCTTTACAGAGGAGAGGAAGGTCAGGAGAGGCAGCCAGACTGTCTGATGTTCTGTGGCTCATTAGTGGCTAAGACAGGAAAGCAGGAATTCACTGTCCTCCCCTTAGAAGCTCTCACACCACCCACTGATCTCACTCACCAGGAGGCTGGGGGGCTCATTCCATGAGCTCTGTCCTACAGCTGATGAGGGTGATGTCCTCCAGAGATGATTTCCTTTAAGCCAGGGGACAGGAGCATTTACACAAGAGGCAGAAGCATGGAGCTTAGCTAGTTTCCATGTGACATCTAATTTCAGTGATCTTTTAGAAGAAATGGAATCATTGGCCTCTGTCCTTCCTCACCTTTAGTGGAAAATAACCAAGAGCTAGAAAAGGCAAGTAGCCACATTTTAACTTTCGATCACTTATTTTGAGTGCTACAAAATAATGATTAAGTTGGCCTTGAAAACCAGTTTCCTGCTGTCTTCCCATTCTGGTTCACAAAGTTACCACTTGAGCTTTTGAGGTACCGGGGAGGTCACTAAGCAGCAGTTGGTCAAACACTGGACTTGGAGCCAGAATGTGAAGAAATAAGAACATTAACATTTTTGTGGCCCTCACTCATTCTGTGTGCCTCTGAGCCGTGCGCGGGGTATTGGAGTTAAGAGTTCTGCATTTATGGGGTCGGGGATTCACCCAAGCATGGGAGAAAAACATAAACCCACAACCAAAAGGGTGAACATGGAATCCCCAACATGATCTAGGCTGTAAGGAGAGCTGCCTGGTAGGATGAACATCCTCAGCAAGAGTTGATTCAGTCAGGTGCCAAACACTTCCTTCGGGAATTAAAGATGGAGCTGAGAAATCTCAATGGAAGCCCTGTGAAGTCACTTTTAAACTCCTATAAAGCCCCTTTTTGAAAATGAAGAAACTGAGGCTCAGTGAAATAAAATGAATTCCCGAGGCCCCTGCAGTAAGTAGCAGAGTGTTTGTATTCAAAGCCAGGACTAACTCTTCACGGCACCCTCTCCATTACACCACCATTGATACCCTGGGACCCCTTTTGCCCAGACTTCCAGGCCTCAGAGAAAAAGCACGAGTGGGAGGAGCAGAGGGAGAGGGAGAGAAAATCTTAAGCAGATGCTGTGCTGAGCGTGGAGTCCAACTCAGGGCTCTACCTCACAATCCTGAGATCATGACCTGAGCCGAAGTCAAGAGTCAGATGCTTAACTGACTGTGCCACCTAGGTGTCCCACTTTGAGTATATTTTTATTCTCTGAGACACCACCAGAATCTGCAGGAAGAACATGAACTTTAGGGTCTGATGAGCTTGGGTTCAAATTCTATTTCTCTTACCTGCTGTGTGAACTTGGACAAGTCATCATCACTGTGGGCCTCCCTTTCCTCAATAATAAAGAAGGAATAATGCTGGGTACATCGCCGGGTCGCTTCCAAGATTGGAAATAAAAAAATAGAAGGTGCTTCATAAAGTAACAATAACACTAAAACAATGAACAAAGAGTTGTCATGTGTGGAGGACCTACTGGGAGCTGGACACACGCATTATCCCATTTATTCCTAACAGTAACCCTAGGAGACAGGCACATTTATTGTCATTCTGAAGATGGCAAAACTGTAGTATTATTAAGATAAGTTGCTCCAAATCATAAAGCCAGGAAGTGGCAGAAGTGGGGTAAAGTCCCAGATAGCCTGGCTCCAGAGCCCTTACCCTTAACTACCGTACTGTACCCCCCTTCTAATTTCTGTCTATAGCACGTACAGGAGATGGGGCAAATCAGATTGGGTGTTCCTTCCAGCATAAACCTTCTGATCAGCTTTCCTTGTGGATAGTTTGAAGCACGCACACACACACACACACACACGCACACACACAGCAAACTTGCCCTTGTGAGGCTGCTGGGGCCGGCCCCTTTCTCTACTGTTTCAAGGTGCTCTGTGGCTGCTCTTGGCCTCACGGCATCTGCTCCATTTCCTCCAGCTGCAGAGCTGTAGACAGAGATGAGTTTATTTTTGGTAGCATGTGTTTTCTGAGCTGAAACCAATGCAGGCTGCTGTCCAGATTCTCTGAAAAATCCTTCAACCAGCTCTGAGAATGGCGGACTCATTTTTCCTTTGAATCTCAATTTTAAAAAAATAATTTGGGAGGAGGAGAAAGACAAAGTAATTAGAATGGCTGGGGAAAAGGCAAAGAAGGAAAGGAGCATACGAACCCGACTGACTATGTGAGAGTTTGGAATAAAATAATAGCAGCACAGCACATAGTAAAGGTCTACTTATTTAACGATATTTCAGATTCCCCAAAAGTAACATGCTGTTTCCTGCTTCCGAGGCTCACATTTGCTGAACCCTCAGTCTGAGAAAGGGCTCCCCACATCTCCTATCTACCTGAAGATCTCTTTCACAAGATGACATCTCTCTCCTCCACCCCTTGGAGCCTCCCTGATTGCCTTCTTCCCAGGCCAGTTAAAGATACAGATTTTAAATTCAGAAAGGCTGAAGATCCTAACCCAACTTTACCAATTGTTAGCTTTCTGAGGTTGGCAGGAGCTACTGAGCCTTTCTGGGGTTCAATCTCCTTCTGGTTGAAAGAAGCATTGCAAAATCACCTGTCTCCTGATTTCGTGATGAAATGAATGCAGCAGGATGGTGTGAGAAGATAATGCAAGTGACATCACAGTGCTGGTACCAATGGGCTCCCAGCAAATGTTTGGTAAGTAAATGAATCAGAGAAAGAGATTAGCCCAGAGCCTCCACAGAACAAGTGCTTAGCAAAGGCTTTCTGTTATTAGAGCCCTACCTATTCAACCCCCTCACTACGATGAACAATCAGGAGGCAGAGGAACCTCTTGTTGTCATCCTTGTATCTGTAAAGATTAGCATGGTGCATGGCATGTGGAGGACCCTCAATGACTATTTGTCATTGACCTACTGGGAGCTGGACACACGCATTATCCCATTTATCCCAAATATAATATTTGGGATCCTAATCCCATTATCCCATTTATCCCAAATATAATATTGGGATCCCAATCCCAAAATATATTTGACATTGACATATGACATTGGCTAGTATTTTAACATTGACATATGACATATATTTTGACACTGACATATGACATATATGTATATATATATATCTGTATCTATCTATATCTATATCTATTTATATCTATCTATATATATATCTCACTTCCCACTTCCCAAATCATTTTTCAAATATTTGTTTTGATGATCACATATGCTCAAAGTGGTAGGCATTATTATCATAATTTTACAAGTGAAAAAAAACCTAAGCTTAGAAAATAAAAATACTTCCTTTAATTCACAGCTGGTGAAGACTAGAGTAGAGCTTGGTCCCAACCCTCTGATGATTCCTGGAGTGCTGTCTGCTGTTCCACGGATAGAAATACCACAGGTTGGGGTGGGAGAGATGTCCAAACCACCTAGTCTAACTGTCCTTGTTTCATGGATGATGACCAGGAGGAAGGCACCTGCCCAAGCTTACTTTTTATAAATGCTCCAATAGCTCAGGGCTGAGAGGCAAGTACATTTTGATAAATAAATCATATAGCTGTTACTCACCAGTCCCAATGGGTTGTGTTCAGCATTGCTAAATATTTATAGTCGACAAGGAAAAATTGAATGCGTTTATGTCTCTTTTGACAAATTGGTTACCTCATGTAGAATAATTGCTGCTTTTACTCATAGTACTTGAGTTCTACTCTGCACATTACTGAGTCATAGCTTAGTTAATGCCTGATTTCAGTTGGCAACATGCTATTTATGGGAGAAAATAAAAGACTAATGTTTTGGATTTGAACCAGTCTTTTTTTCTTTGAACTTTGCATGCATATCACTGAAGATGTTAACAACTCAAACCTAATTTCAAGTAACGGAAAACGGATTCATTGAAAAGAGCAGTGTCTGGTTGCACGTTTATCCTCTGTAATGGCATCCCCATTCAGTGACACGTTTCAGAAAGGCTTATCTGTATCTGGATGGGAGACCTCCCTGTCTTTTCAAAAACTCTTACCCACAACTCAGAAATACTGTGTGGGGTCGTTTGTGACCTTGTCTGGTCCTGACTACCCTGACCAATACACCATCTTCGCACTCGCAGTCTCTAGCATGGTTAGTGGAACATGGTGGTTGTTCAGGTAGTTCTATCTGACCTTATTCCAGCAGGTGGGTACTTAACAGCTGGGCAAGTAGATTGCAGAGGTGGAGTGTGGACAGATCTGGGGCAGAACCCTTATTTCACCCCTCCAACCAGCCTGAATGTCTTTATATATAAAACTCACCTTGTTTATATACTTTGGAGAATCAAATTAATTAACACACAAATGTGCTTAGCATAAGGGCTAGGATGTAATAAATTCAGGAATTAAGTGATAAGTATTTAATAAGCACTTAAAATAATGTTACATTTATTTAACTTTATAATTATAAAATAATTATAATGATGACAGTGATCTGACCCTCCTCTTTCACTTTGAATTAGTCAGAAAACTTCATACTAGCCAATGCCCTAAACTCTTAGTGGCTTACCACCATCAAGTTGTGTTTCTCCTTCCTTCATGGTCCTATACAATCTGGTTGCTCTTTTGATGGCTATCCCCCAGGAGAGCAATAATTAAGGGACCCAGATTCTTTCCTTCTTGTGGCTCTGCTCACTAGAATCCTTTACTTCCAGCTGCCAGGAAAGAGCACAGGGAAAACAAAATTTTTCATCTGCAGTACTCTGAGCATAATTTAGTCCCAAGGCCCAACTGTTTTGTGATAGAGATAGAAAATGAAATCTTCCTCTGATGTGGCCAGGACTGGTACATTCAACTGCCACACAATTAACAATAAACATATAACTTAAATTTGGAGTCTTGCAGAGGTTTACTCTACAATATGGACCAAAGAGCATCACCAGCATTTACAAGGTTATCATTCTACATGGCAAATATATACTGGATACATAGAAGGATGTAACGAGGTATCACAGGTAGAGCATATTTAAAAAAAAAACAACATAAAACAGAAGTAATGAATCAGGGAGAATTAACGGACCTCTAAGACACAAGCAATCCAAGAAGAAGCAGAGCTTTTTTGGCCTTCATGGATGGTAAGATAGTAAAACAAGGATGGCAACAAAGCCAAGATAATGGACCATTATGAGAGAGGGTCCAACGCTAAGAAGAGAATCCAGAGCAGAAGGTGTGTGGAGCACAGGGAATGTGGAGTAGAGATATGGTCAGATGGGAATGGTGGAGATCCCTAAAAACAGGTTGAGTAGTTTAGTCTTTATACATGGAGATACTGGGGCCATTATGCTTGTTTTATTTATGGGACAAGTCGCAGTGCTTTGACTCTTTATCCATTTACATTCGCAATGCTTTGACTCTTTATCCATTTACATTTGTATATTTTCATTATTTGGTCCCACATAGTACCACTTACTTATTTTTTTATTGTTTATCATAGAGACATCTAAAATGGAGGAGAAAAACAAGCATACCACTTCATTTATATTACATTGTGAGGAAACAAGACTTTCACGAAAATTAGTATTACAGGCAACAGAGGCTTATCTTTTGTAATGTTCATAAATGTTCTTCCAATATTATCTAATCTACATTTACCTATGTTTCAATATATTTTCCTCTTTCTCAAAACCAAGAGTTTTTTTTTTGAACATGATTTAATTTCTGTATGAATTTCATTCAAGGGCTATTTACCGAGGCCCCCCCGTGTAGAAGGAACTATCCCTATCCTTAGGGGTTGCTTTTGCAGCCTGGACTAGAAGAGAGAAGAAGCATGCCTGCAAACACATTTTCATTTTGAAGCCTCATCATCTACATTTATTTTTGTGATGGTGTATTATTGTCCATCTTCCCTCCCCCCATAGGTTCCTGTCTCTATGAGGCCAGGAACCATGTCTGTTTCCCCTGTTGACCAGCACCATCTCCCCAGCACTAAGCAGAGTGCCGGGAACACAACACAATTGGCTCTCAGTAAATATTCTGAATGAATAAATGAATTAGATAAACATTTTTAATTCTTCACCTGATGCAAATTGTCTTTTTTCTATAAGTCACATTTTTGTCTAGTGTGGTCTAGTAAAAAGCACAGACTTGGAACCAGAATACCTAGGATCAAATCCTGGCTTTGTCAATTCCTACCCCTTGGGAAAGTTAATACCTGTTTCCTTATCTGTAGAGTAATAATAGTGCTTACCTCATAAACTTATTGTATGTATTAAATGAGTTACTGTTTGCAAAGTGTTTACTATCTAGTAAATCCCATATAAAAATTAAAATATCTGCCAGGGAAGATCTGATTGGATTAGCTAATCACTATTACCTCACTTTGGGCAGGCAGTTAATAGAGTTACTTTCTCCCACTGGGTTAATCTTCTGTGGGTCTAAAGGGTAAGGCCACATGATCCAGAACATCGTAGCTTATGCAAGAAGACTTCTTTCTTGAAAAATGGTCTTTAAGGAGGAATCACAAAAGGGAGTTGTGAATGACCATGCCTAGCAGGTATTATCTTAAGAAAACTGAAACAAAGAGCAGCTAAATAGATTACACACACCCACACACACACACACACACACACTCACACACACACACACACGCACATGCTCGTACCTCCCCCCTCCATACACATGCACATGCAAGTGCATGCCCCAGGGGCAGAGCCAGCATTTGAATCAGGTCTCCTGTCTCTAAAAACTATGTTCTTTGAAGAACTTCTGGCCAAACACATTAATTAAACAACTCTCATGTTTATTATCAATAGAATGCTCATGTTATATATAATCAAACAGAGCATTAGTGAATTTTAGTGATTTGCGCAGGTTGCAAGACACAAAAATTGTGAAAATGAGGCTTCTTCTATGTCACCAATTTTTGTTTTTTATTTTCAGGAAAACAACCACCACAAACAACCTTGTTTCTTCTGTTAACCGAAGTTTTATCGCCCGAAATTACCCGGCCTACATCAAGGTCACAACTGTATTTCACAGCTAAGTGAATCTTCCACTCAAAATTTATTGAAGCTTCAAGAGTTTGAAGGTTGGTAGAACACCCCAAAAACTTGCAGTGTGAGCAAAAATTGTTGAAATTAACACTGTTAGGGTTATAATTTCTCTTCTCAATTTTCCATATGTTTTATGGCCACCATGTAGAGTTTTTATGTTGTTTTTCTTTCTTTCTTTTTTTTTTTTATACTGAGTGGTAATGATGGATGCATCTGGCATTGTTAATGAGTTCTATATATGTCTGGTGCTGAACATGATGAAAGATAATCCTGAGACATTATATTTTCCATCGATGTGACACCCAGCTTCTTATTATAGATCACAGTTTCCATTTATCGAACTGTCATGTTTAAACTAATTCATTCATTAATTCAACAAACTTTTATTGGGCAAAATAATATATGCCAGATACTGTGCTAGGCATTGGAAACATAAATAAATTTGAGTCATAAACATCCCCTTAATTAAAAGAGCACAGAGTCTAGGAGGAGAAACACTAGTGTCAAAAGTTTTATTCATTATTAAAAAAAATTTTTCCCCGTAGAGTCTAAGGCTATATTCTCTGCTGTGTGGCATGTATGCTATAAGTTATGGTATAAACTTTAATTCCACTGACATTTTATGTGTTTACTTTAAAAGTTTAAGGCTTTATTTTTTTTCCCCCAAAGGCAGGAAGAGAGATTCATCACTAGGAAATTGAAATGTTTTTAATTTATACAGGTATGAGTCTGATTCTAAAACAGAGTCTGCTAAAATGGAAACTCCATAAGTGTAGACTTTCTCTGGGGGGTGGGGTAGGGGGTGGGGGGAGGGTGTCTATTTGTCCACAGGTGCTTAAAATACATTGCCTGACTTATAACAGATGTGCAATAAATACTTGTTGAATGAAGGAACTCACTGTGTGCTATTGGCCTAGTTATTTAACCTCGCAGGACAGAGAATGCCACTGTGTTCTTGCTCTCCACCTGGGCTACTGGATGATGTCAGAGGACATGATACAGCCTTACAGGCTGATGATGCCTCTAGGCATTCATGGTGTGTGGTCTCCCCTGTGCCGTGGGCAGTACCCATCAGCCCGTCTGCTTCCCTAGTCCAGTAGTCTCAACTGCTGTCCATGCCCCAACCCTTCTGCACTCCTGTGGCAGCACACTTTTCTCCCATCCTTTTTTTTTTTTTTTTTAAAGATTTTATTTATTTGACAGAGAGAGACACAGTGAGAGAGGGAACACAAGCAGGGGGAGAGGGAGAGGGAGAAGCAGGCTTCCTGCCGAGCAGAGAGCCTGATGTGGGGCTCGATCCCAGGACCCTGGGACCATGACCTGAGCTGAAGGCAGATGCTTAACGACTGAGCCACCCAGGCGCCCCACTCTTTTCCCATCCTTCATCTGCATTTGGTGGGAAGCAAGTCTTGTCTCCCATGGAAGGGCATCCTTCCTCCTGTGTGCTCTGGCCCATACCTCCTGCCACCATGGCTGGGGATGCACTCCATGATCCCCTCCTCTGTTAGAAGCTGGCTCCTTCCAATAGCATTTAAACATCTTAAAATCCGCTTCCTTTGTTAAACAAATGAGGGAAAAGGAGGGAAAGTGGGAACCCAGCCTCCAGAAACTTCTCATTCCCCTTTAGCTAATTCTTTATCCTCTTCCCTGCATGACCACACTGGAAAAACTGTCTTCATTCCCTGGCCCCTCTTTCTGACCTCATGCTTCTGAACTCACTTCAATCTGGCCTCCCCTTCATTTTCCCCTGAAAGGCCCTCAGCTAGGTCACCCGCAGTCTCTGGTGGTTAGGGATAATCAATGTGTTTCTGTCCTCGGTCTACCTGACCTCTCTGCTCCTCTCTCCTGACTTGGAAATGTCCACCTCCCCATAGCTCCAGCTCTTCCCCTTATTTGTAAATCACCAGCTGGTTCAATTTAGTTGGCTTTGCTGACTGTTCTTCCAATATCCACCCCTTGTATATAGAGCGTCCTTGGGCTTCTGCCCCAGGTCTTCTGACTTCCTCACCCTGCATGCCTTGTATGCAATCTTGCCCACATTCATGGCTTCATTTTATCACTTATTTCTGTATCCCCAAATTCTCTTGTGAGTTTCAGGCCAGTGTAGCAAACATTTCAGAGGCAACCTCCCCTCAAAAGACCTGTGGTCCCCTAGAATAAACATGTAAGCTTACTAAGACCTATTTCCTCAAATGTCTGGGGTCCTTTGGACCTCAGATTATCTTAGAATAATTTGAAGATCAATTGGCAAAATCCTAAGAGAAGTTTCCTAGAACATGGTGTCTCTTAACTCTTAAAGAGAGTTAAGTAACATCTTGGCCCAAGCACAATTTAGAAAAAGGTGTTTGTGCAAAGGTTTTAGAAGACACATTTCCAGAAAATCTGCTTAATTTCATTTCTTTCACGAACCAACTCAATAACCATATGGAGGAGACATGTCAATAAATAGTGCTCCAAAATTTCATTTATGGCTACAGAGTACATCCTTGTGAACATTATAATTTATTTAGCTAATCTCCATGTTAAAAAATGTGTGTCATTTCCAGAAGCTTAAGTTAAAAAAAAAAATTCCAGCACTGACATCTTTGCTTCTCTTGGACAACTCTTTTCTTGGAATGTGCTCCTAGCAGTGTGAGAGTTTTGCCACAGAGCACATATGGTTCTTAAGGCCCCGTGTATGTCACCAAGGTGTCCTCAGAGACATTGTGGCCATGCACGTTCATGTCACCAGTGCAGAAGAGGGAGAGGGCCTGCTCCCCCACAACCATGTTAACACAGGGGGTTATCACTCTATCTGTTGAAACAGTTCAGTTTGTCATCCACTTGTTTGGGGGAGCCATTCCAACTTCCCAGAGCTCCTCACAATGACAGCTGTTCATCACTAATCATGGTATTTTAAGTGTGCTGTGATTACTGCTGAGTATGACACACCATTCTTGTTCTAAATCCAATTTTCCAGGGTGCCTGGGTGGCTCAGATGGTTGAACATCTGCCTTCGGCTCAGGTCATGATCCCAGGGTCCTGGGATCGAGTCCTGCATCGGGCTCCCTGCTCCTTGGGAGCCTGCTTCTCCCTCTGCCTCTCTCTCTCTCTGTCTCTCATGAATAAATAAAATCTTTAAAAAAAATAATAAATCCAATTTCCCTTAAAAAAAAAAAAGACATGATGACAAAAATGGGTGTTGGCAGCACCATCAAACTGGGTTATCATGCAAGGGCTGAGCTCTCTACAACCATTCATGTTCTTTTTTTCCCCATCCTTTACCTTCTGACATGGACTTTTTCACCCAAAGCACGGCATTCAAGTTAAACAGTCAACTCTAAAAGCCAGAATTAGAGAAAACTTACTCTCTAAGTACTTAAAATGAGTATCTACTGTGTAATTCAAATAACTTGAAAAATTAGCTGGGATGAGACATCCAGAAAGAAACTTCAGATAGAAAACAATTAGCCTTGCTCCTCCAGCAGGTGAAAGAATATTGTGGTTTCAATTTTTCTTTTGATTCTATTTAATTCCCTTTCATGGGCAATTATCCTATTAAATTGGCTCTTTTGTTTTGGCATAAGTAACTAAACCCTTAGAGCTCAAGATTGCCTCCTTCAAGAGCAAAATTTAGCTCTGTGCATTTTTTCCCCCAGGATTTCGCAGGCTGCAGAGCTCTAGTAGAAGTGTGTGCACTCCAGGCTTTTCTTGGGACCAGACTCCCAGAGACCTTGGGGAGCAAACTCTGAGGCTTTATGCCAAGAGACTATTTATTGAGCACTTACTACATGACTAAGACTGAGGACTTAGAGAATCATTCCTTATCCAAAAAAACAAAAAACCAAACCAAACCAAAACAAAACGAAACAAAAACAAAAACAAAAACTGAAACAAAAAAACATAGTTGGGGTAATATATTTAATAGTGTACAGAGAAAAGCTCAATGGTCTTTGGAATCAGATCTGGGTTCAATAAAGGACAATTGCCATTGTCATCATAGCTGAATAATTTGTTATTTTGGAGAACATTACTAAGGGGTTGGGTGCTGCTGTTACTGTATTTATGGTAGACAGATCTTTCTAGGGTGTCTGGCATGCACACACATATAGGAGATATTCAGCTGGGCCAAGTAGCCTTGAGGGTTTCAGGAATCAGGGCACTGGAGCTGGACCTCAAGTAGCAACTGGAATGATATCCTTGGGGGTAAGCACCTGGCCAGAGCTAGAAAGGAGGTCTTAACCCATTTAGGGAAACCAGGTGTCAGGGAAACCAACTCTACTCTGGAGTTAGATTGCTGATGGGAAGAGAATGGGATTCTTTCAAATCAGTGTAAATTTGTGTCAGTGGGAGTTAAGAATTTCACGGTTGGGCCTCAGAGATCTATGAATCTGTATATAGCAACACAAAAAGCAATTTTTCTGGGGAAAGAGTTGACTACTTTATGATATTCTCACAGGAGTTCATTGCCCCCAACAAGTGAAACCAAATGCTTGAACTAGAGGATATTCTTCATGCATTAAAATAGAAACTGGCACAGAGTCAGATTCAATGAGATATTTTGAAATTTCACACTGCATGGAGGGAGCTGGTAAGATTTTACAGGCCACAAACAAGAAGAGGGAATTTAAGGAACTGCTAAAAGGCACTCAGAACCATTTAGGAGGGACAGCTACTTGACCTAATTACTAAAAGAGTGCCTCTGTGACTCTCAAAGCATTTGCCGCTGCCCATCTCATTGGATACATCACCTTAAACACTCAGAACATAATTGCAATTAAATGAACGAAAGGCTATGTGGGTGATGACAGAACATAATTAATAGGATGTTGGAATGGAAAAGAGGCTTTTAAAAGTTAAAATGTGCAGCCTATTGTCAGCTGCCTCCTTCCCATTTCCGCCAACCAGCATCACTCAAATCCTATTGATTCCTACTTTCCTATTTTACTTATTTTGCAAATAGGTCACTATAGATTAAAGACTGTGACCTAAGTGAGGAGTTGCCCCAGAGAAGCAGACCGAAATAAGCAAACACAGATATTCCACAGGAGGAAAGAAACAGATATATTAATTCAAACAAAATCTTTAAAAAAAAAAAAGTAATGTTCTGAGGTCATTTAATGTGGAAAGAGAGATTCCTGTGCAATTCAGAATATTTTCAGGACATAATTATAGAACTATGATGTAAAATTCTTGGAATCTGTCTCTTTAAAAATAAGGGCATTGGCTATTCTGAACGTTTGGATATTTTGGGTAGACTAATGCATGTCTCTTAACCTCTCCAAGTCTACTATTTTCTTCATGGCTAATTTCAAATATATAAAGTGATATCATGTGGACAGGGGACAGAAATTTTCTGTTTTGCTTAAGAATTAAGAGAGGATAAGAGTTATCAGAAAGCAGATTTTAGTGGATGAAACTAGAAGTTATTATGCTAAGTGAAATAAGTCAATCAGTTATCAAATGATTTCAAATTCAAGTTATCAAATGATATCAAATCAATTATCATATGATTTCACTCATATGTGGAATTTAAGAAACAAAACATAGGAGCACAGGGGAAGGGAGGGAAAAATAGAACAAGAGGAAATCAGAGAGGGAGACAAACCATAAGAGACTCTTAATCATAGGAAACAAACTGAGGGTTGCTGGAGGGGAGGGGGTAGGGGGATGGGGTAACTGGGAGGTGGGCATTAAGGAGGGCACATGATGTAATGAGCGGTGGGGGTTATATGCAACTGATGAATCACTGAACTCTACCTCTGAAACTAATAATACACTATATGTTAATTAATAAAATTTGAATAAAAAATAAACCAAAGAGAAAAAAAGAAAGCAGATTTTATTTGAATATAAGAAAGTAGTTTTTACTAATTGGCACTAACTTGCTGAAAAACAAGCTAGTTTCTAAAGTAGTGAGCTCATAGTTTGCAAAGGTGTTCAAACGAGGCATGACAACTCATCAGGGATGTTGTAAAAGTGATTTTTGCATTGCATTTGAATTTAAAGTAGCAAAACAGATCCAGATTCTGTGATTGAAGAGGTTTGTTCAAACAAGTACAAGAGAATTTCCTTACCAAGCCCCTGTAAAATTCCATGTTTGACTTTAATACCCACGCACTCTTTCTGCTGGGTGATTCTTGTCTGCTGAGAAGGCTGGTAGGAGGAAGGAGTGGGTTTGAAGGTCATCAACAGGATGGCCACTTCATAATGAAGAGCTCAATGACACAGTGGCTTCTACTTCTGCACCTTGCCCTGGTCAATCTTCAGGGTCCAGTAGAGATGGGATGGGATGGAACATGTAAGTGGAGATCCCAGATTCTACCTGATAAGAAAAACAAATAAAATGACAATGACTCATGGTTTAGAGTTTACCAGGAACTCTAAAAGGGAGTGATGAAGAACCACAAAACACCTCCCACCATGGTTAGAATGGAAGATTGGAGCTTGGGCTGACAGGAGCCCACCAATCTGGAATGCATCAGCCTCTGAAAGCCTGAGAGTTGGTGGAATGGATACACCAGGATGGTGGCTCTGACAGTGCAGAAAGGGAGGGCTCTCTGCTGGTAAAAACTTCTGACCCTGTAGCAGAAGTGTAGCAACTTTTCAGGAGATCCACTTGTCCTGCCCCTAAACCACACCATATTAGAGACTCATAAAAAATTCTATCTCTTCCTTTTTAATCTCTGTATTCCTAGATCGACTCCCTTGTTCCCATTATTCAGAATAATACTGAATGCATCCATCAGGCTGTGATGTTTGCCATTCTTGGAATAGTCCATGCACGCTTGATCATCCAACAACTTCATACATAATCTTCCAGTGAATGGGTGAGAGCACAGATTAACCTATAATTACAAGGCAGTGTGAGAAGTTATCATCTCAGAAAGGAAGCTGACCTTGGGAGTGCATAATCCTGATAGTTCTGGCTGTGGTGGTGATAGTGGAATGGAAATAGAGCTCCAGGCAAAAGGGAAGATTATGTATGAAGTATTCATCACTGTATCTATAGTGCCTGGAATATGCCTGCCACATAGTAATTGCTAAGTAAATAATTCTGAATAAATGAACAAGGGAGAGAGCAAAGTTCCTTTTTGAAAGGTGCATGGTGTTCTTTCCTCCTGACTGCCGGTGCTAACTTCCTGTCTTGTGCAGATGGCATCCTCTGAGAAAGGAGATGCAGAGAAAGCCATTTCCCCTACTGGTGGCCTGGAAAGCTCTGGCTCAAGCCTGGCATCAGAAACATGAACTTCCGGGGCGCCTGGGTGGCTCAGTCGTTAAGCGTCTGCCTTTGGCTCAGGTCATGGTCCCAGGGTCCTGGGATCGAGCCCCACATCGGGCTCCCTGCTCAGTGGGGAGTCTGCTTCTCCCTCTCCCACTCCCCCTGCTTGTGTTCCCTCTCTCGCTGTGTCTCTTTCTGTCAAATAAATAAATAAAATCTTAAAAAAAAAAAAAAGAAACATGAACTTCCTTTCACCTTTTCCTCCAGGCAATGGTGTCAGCAGATGGGGAGCAGAAATAAGGCAATGAGCTTTTAAAAGCACAAGATTTATTAACTTCACTAATGTTAACAGTCATCAGCTCAAGAAACCACAGACGGGAACTTCCCTAGAAGTGCTTTTATTTTTTTTTATTTATTTTTTATTGTTATGTTAATCACCATACATTACATCATTAGTTTTTGATGTAGTGATCCATGATTCACTGTTTGCATATAACACGCAGTGCTCTATGGAGAACGTGCCCTCTTTAATACCCATCACCAGGCTAACCTATCCTCCCACGGCCCTCCTCTCTAGAACACTCAGTTTGTTTCTCAGAGTCCATCGTCCCTCATGGTTTGTCTCCCCCTCCGATTTCCCCCCCTTCATTCTTCCCCTCCTGCTATATTCTTCTTCTTCTTCTTCTTTTTTTTAAACATATAATGTATTATTTGCTACAGAGGTACAAATCTAAGATTCAACAGGCTTGCACAATTCACGGTGTTCACCATAGCACATACACTTCCCAATGTCTATCACCCAGCCACCCCATCCCTCCCACCCCCCACCACTCCAGCAACCCTCAGTTTGTTTCCTGAGATTAAGAATTCCTCACATCAGTGAGATCAATGATACATGTCTTTCTCTGATTGACTTATTTCACTCAGCATAATACCCTCCAGTTCCAACCACGTCATTGCAAATGGCAAGATTTCATTCTATTTGATGGCTGCATAATATTCCATTGTATATATACACCACCTCTTCTTTATCCATTCATCTGTCGATGGACATCTTGGCTCTTTCCACAGTTTGGCTATTGTGGACATTGCTGCTATAAACATCGGGGTGCACATACCCCTTCAGATCTCTACATTTGTATCTTTGGGGTAAATACCCAGTAGTGCAATTGCTGGGTTGTATGGTAGCTCTATTTTCAACTTCTTGAAGAATCTCTATACTGTTTTCCAGACTGGCTGCACCAGCTTGCATTCCCACCAACAGTGTAGGAGGGTTCCCCTTTCTCCACATCCCCACCAACATCTGTCATTTCCTGACTTGTTAATTTTAGCCATTCTGACTGGTGTGAGATGATATCTTATTGAGGTTTTGATTTGGATTTCCCTGATGCCGAGTGATGTTGAGCACTTTTTCATGTGTCTGTTGGCCATTTGGATGTCTTCTTTGGAAAAATGTCTGTTCCTGTCTTCTGCCCCATTTCTTGATTGGATCATTTGTTCTTTGGGTGTTGAGTTTGATAAGTTCTTATAGATTTTGGATACCAGCCCTTTATCTGATATGTCATTTGCAAATATCTTCTCCCATTCTGTCAGTTGTCTTTTGGTTTTGTTGACTGTTTCTTTTGCTGTGCAAAAGCTCCTAATCTTGATGAAGTCCCAATAGTTCATTTTTGCCCTTGCTTCCCTTGCCTTTGGCGATGTTTCTAGGAAGAAGTTGCTGCGGCTGAGGTCGAAGAGGTTGCTGCCTGTGTTCTCCTTTAGGATTTTGATGGACTCCTGTCTCACATTGAGGTCTTTCAACCATTTGGAGTCTATTTTTGTGTGTGGTGTAAGGAAATGGTCCAGTTTCATTCTTCTGCATGTGGCTGTCCAATTTTCCCAACACCATTTGTTGAAGAGACTGTCTTTTTTCCCCTGGACATTCTTTCCTGCTTTGTCGAAGATTAGTTGACCATAGAGTTGAGGGTCCATTTCTGGGCTCTCTATTCTGTTCCATTCATTTATGTGTCTGTTTTTGTGCCAGTACCATACTGTCTTGATGATGACAGCTTTGTAATAGAGCTTGAAGTCCAGAATTGTGATGCCGCCAGCTTTGCTATTCTTTTTCAACATTCCTCTGGCTATTTGAGGTCTTTTCTGGTTTCATACAAATTTTAAGATTATTTGTTCCATTTCTTTGAAAAAAGTGGTTGGTATTTTGATAGGGATTGCATTGAATGTGTAGATTGTCCTAGGTAGCATTGACATCTTCACAATATTTGTTCTTCCAATCCATGAGCATGGAACGTTTTTCCATCTCTTTGTGTCTTCCTCGATTTCTTTCATGAGTATTTTATAGTTTTCTGAGTACAGATTCTTTGCCTTTTTGGTTAGATTTATTCCTAGGTATCTTATGGTTTTGGGTGCAATTGTAAATGGGATCGACTCCTTAATTTCTCTTTCTTCTGTCTTGTTGTTGGTGTATAGGAATGCCACTTATTTCTGTGCCTTGATTTTATCTCCTGCCACTTTACTGAATTCCTGTATGAGTTCTAGCAGTTTTGGGGTGGAGTCTTTTAGGTTTCCCACATAAAGTTTCATATCATCTACAAAGAGTGAGAGTTTGACTTCTTTGCTGATTTGCATGCCTTTTATTTCTTTTCGTTGTCTGATTGCTGTGGCTAGGACTTCTAATACTATGTTGAATACCAGTGGTGATAGTGGACATCCCTGCTGTGTTCCTGAACTTAGGGGGAAAGCTCTCAGTTTTTCCCCATTGAGACTGATATTCGCTGTGGGTTTTTCATAGATGGCTTTTATGATATTGAGGTATGTACCCTCTATCCCTATACTCTGAAGAGTTTTGATCAAGAAAGGATGCTGTACATTGTCAAATGCTTTTTCTGCATCTATTGAGAGGATCATATGGTTCTTGTTCTTTCTTTTTTTTTTTTTTTTAACCATTAGGTCTTTTTTTTTTTTTTTTTTAAAGATTTATTTATTTGACAGAGAGAGATAGCGAGAGAAGGAACACAAGCAGGGGGAGTGGGAGAGGGAGAAGCAGGCTTCCCGCAACACAGGGAGCCCGATGTGGGGCTCGATCCCAGGACCCTGGGATCATGACCTGAGCCGAAGGCAGACGCTTAATGACTGAGCCACCCAGGCGCCCCTCTTTCTTTTATTAATGTATTGCATCACATTGATTGATTTGCGGATGTTGACCCAACCTTGCAGCCCAGGGATAAATCCCACTTGGTCATGGTGAATAATCCTTTTAATATACTGTTGGATCCTATTGGCTAGTATTTTGGTGAGAATTTTTGCATCCTTGTTCATCAAGGATATTGGTCTATAATTCTCCTTTTTGATGGGGTCTTTGTCTGGTTTGGGGATCAAGGTAATGGTGGCCTCATAAAATGAGTCTGGAAGTTTTCCTTCCATTTCTATTTTTTGGAAGAGTTTCAGAATAGGTATTAATTCTTCTTTAAATGTTTGGTAGAATTCCCCTGGGAAGCCATCTGGCCCCGGGCTTTTGTTTGTTGGGAGATTTTTGATGACTGCTTCAATTTCCTTAGTGGTTATAGGTCTGTTCAGGTTTTCTATTTCTTCCTGGTTCAATTTTGGTAGTTGATACATCTCTAGGAATGCATCCATTTCGTCCAGGTTATCTAATTTGCTGCCATAGAGTTGCTCATAATGTGTTCCTATAATTGTTTGTATTTCATTGATGTTGGTTGTGATCTCTCCTCTTTCATTCATGATTTATTTATTTGGGTCATTTCTCTTTTCTTTTTGATAAGTTTGGCCAGGGGTTTATCAATCTTGTTAATTCTTTCAAAGAACCAGCTCCTAGTTTTGTTGATCTGTTCTACTATTCTTTTGGTTTCTATTTCATTGATTTCTGCTCTGATCTTTATTATTTTTCCTCTCCTGCTGGGTTTAGGCTTTATTTGCTGTTCTTTCTCCAGCACCTTTAGGTGTAGGGTTAGGTTGTGTATTTGAGACCTTTCTTGTTTCTTGAGAAAGGCTTGTATTGCTATATACTTTCGTCTTAGGACTGCCTTTGCTGCATCCCAAAGATTTTGAAGAGTTGTTTTCATTTTCTTTTGTTTCCATGAATTTTTTTAATTCCTCTTTAATTTCCTGGTTGACCCATTCATTCTTTAGTAGGATGCTCTTTAGCCTTCATGTATTTGAGTTCTTTCCAACCTTCCTCTTGTGATTGAGTTCTAGTTTCAAAGCATTGTGGTCTAAAAATACTCAGGGAATGACCTCAGTGTTTTGGTACCAGTTGAGACCTGATTTGTGACCTAGGATGTGATCTATTCTGGAGAATGATCTATGGGCACTAGAGAAGAATATGTATTCCGTTGCTTTGGGATGGAATGTTCTGAATATATCTGTGAAGCCCATTTGGTCCAGTGTCATTTAAAGTCTTTATTTCCTTGTTGATCTTTTGCTTAGATGATCATCCATTTCAGTGAGTGGTCCCCCACTATTATTGTATTGTTGTCGATGTGTTTCTTTGCTTTTGTTATTAATTGGCTTATATAATTGGCTGCTCCCATGTTAGGGGCATAGATATTTACAATTATTAGATCTTCTTGTTGGATAGACCCTTTAAGTAGGATATAGTGTCCTTCCTCATCTCTTATTATAGTCTTTGGTTTAAAATCTAATTTGTCTGATATAAGGATTGCCACCCCAGCTTTCTTTTGGTGTCCATTAGCATGCTAAATCATTTTCCACCCGCTCACTTTCAATCTGGGGGTGTCTTTGGGTCTAAAATGAGTCTCTTGCAGACAGCATATCGATGGGTCTTGTTTTTTTTATCCAATCTGATAGCCTGTGTCTTTTGTTTGGGGCATTTAACCCATTTACATTCAGGGTAACTATTGAAAGATATGAATTTAGTGCCATTGTATTCCCTGTAAGGTGACTGTTACTGTGTATTGTCTGTGTTCCTTTCTGGTCTATGTTGCTTTTAGGCTCTCTCTTTGCTTAGAGGACCCCTTTCAATATTTCTTGTAGGGCTAGTTTCATGTTTGCAAATTCCTTTAGTTTTTGTTTGTCCTGGAAGCTTTTTATCTCTCCTTCTATTTTCAATGACAGCCTAGCTGGGTATAGTATTCTTGGCTGCATATTTTTCCCATTTAGTGCTCTGAATATATCATGCCAGTCCTTTCTGGCCTGCAAGGTCTCTATGGATAGGTCTGTTGCCAATCTAATGTTTCTACCATTGTAGGTTACAGATCTCTTCTCCCGAGCTGCCTTCAGGATTTTCTCTTTGCCTCTGAGACTCGTAAGTTTTACTATTAGATGTCTGGGTGTTGACCTATTTTTATGGATTTTGAGCGGGGTTCTCTGTGCCTCCTGGATTTTGATGCCTGTTTCATTCCCCAAATTAGGGAAGTTCTCTGCTATCATTTGCTCCAATATACCTTCTGCCCCTCTCTCTCTTTCTTCTTCTTCTGGGATCCCAATTATTCTAATATTGTTTTGTCTTATGGTATCTCTTATCTCTCGAATTCTGCCCTCATGATCCAGTAGTTGTTTATCTCTCTTTTTCTCAGCTTCTTTATTTTCCATCATTTGGTCTTCTATATCACTAATTCTTTCTTCCATTTATCCTAGCAGTTAGAGCCTCCATTTTTGATTGCATCTCATTAATTCTTTCTTCCATTTATCCTAGCAGTTAGAGCCTCCATTTTTGATTGCATCTCATTAATAGCCTTTTTGATTTCTACTTGCTTAGATTTTAGTTCCTTTATTTATCCAGAGAGGGTTTCTCTAATAACTTCCTTCCTTTTTTCAAGCCCAGCTAGTATCTTTAAATCGTCATTCTGAACTCTAGTTCCGACATCGTACTAATGTCCATATTGATTAGGTCCCTGGCAGTCAGTACTGCCTCTTGTTCCTTTTGTTGAGGTGATTTTTTCTGTCTTGTCATTTTGTCCAGAGGAGAATAGATTAATGAGAGAACCAAATGCTAACAGGGTAACAACGTCCCCAGAAAATATACTCTAAACAAAGCAGAAAAGACCTGAAACCGGGGGAAAAGAAAGGGAAAGAAAGAAAAAAGAAAGAGAAAAAAAAAAAAAAGAAAAAGAAAAGATAAAAACAAACCAAAACAGAACAAAACAAAACAAAACAAAAAAACAGAATATGATCAGATATTATCAGGCTGGTGCATAGATCAGTGCCACACACAGATTTTGGGTGTATTTTGGTCTCTTAGAAGAAAGTGCCTGCCAAAATTTTAAAGAAAAACTTATATATGTACAAAAATAATGGTTAATACAATGAAGGGCTGGAATATGACTGTAAAGATGCAAATTATAAAAGATTTTATAAAAGGAATTGGTAAGATAAGAAGTTGTTTGAAAAGAGAAAGAAGGGGATTAAAAAAAAAGAAAAAAAAAAGGGAGAGAATGTGATCAGGCAGGAGACTAGAACAAAGCCATACACTAGAGATTTAGGGTATATTTTGATCTGTTAGAAAAAACTGTATCTCAAAATTTTAAAGAGAGAACAACTTATATATATATATGCCAAAAATAAGGATAACTACTATGAAGGGATAGAATATGAATCTGAAAATGAAAAATAAAAATGTTTTTTAAAAAAGGGATTGATAAGATGTTGGTTGAAAAAGGGAAAAAGAAAAATTATAAAAAAAAAAGACAGTTAAAAAAAAATTAACTTTGAAAGACTAAGGAATCATGGTAAAAAAGCCATGAATTCTATGTGCAGTATTCCCCTAGCACTGGAGTTCTGCCATTGTCATTGATCAGTGAACTTGGTCTTGGCTGGCTGTTCTTGCTTATCTTCTGGGGGAGGGGCCTGTTGCCGTGGTTCCCAAATGTCTTTGCCAGAGGCAGAATTGCCCGCCCTTGCCAGTCCAGGCTAAGTAATCTGCTCAGGTTTGCTCTCGGGAGATTTTGTTCCCTGCAAGCTTTTGGAATAGCTTTGGAGGATGAGAGTGAAAATGGCGGCCTCCCAATCTCCACCCCAGAGGAGCCGAGAACTCATGGCCCTGCTCCTCAGTGAGCCTCCAGAGAAAAGCAGTCAATCACTCCCGTCTCCCCGGTCCCCGGCTGCACTCCGTGCTTACCCAGCCTGTGACCGAGCGTTTCTATCTCTGGCACCCGATCCCGTGTGGAGTCTCCAAACCCAGCAGATCCCTGCGGTGCGCTCTCATGCTGCTCCTCCCGGGGGAGGCAGGGGAGCCTCCCTGGATCTGCCGCTTGTTGGGTCCCTGCTGGAGGAGCAGGGGCCCAACTGTGCTGCGGATCACAGTTCATGGCAACCCTGTGCTGAAAGCCCATGCCTCGGCTCCGTCTCTGCAGCTGGCTTCCTCACTCCAATACCTGGGAGCTCTGCCGCACTCAGGCATCCCTGGTCTTTCTGTGACCCCGAGGGTCCTGAAACCACACTGTCCCAGCGAGGGTTCCACCCCCTGCTTAGCCACTGGAGAGACGGTCCCTCAGCGGAGCCGACTTCTAAAAGTTCCAATTTTGTGCTCCGCGGCTCTATCACTTGCCAGAAGCAGCCAACGGAGGCCCCTCCCCCGCCATCTAGCCTCCCGAATATCACCTCGGATTCACTTCTCCGCACGTCCTACCTTCCAGAAAGTGGTCGCTTTTCTGTTCAGAGAGTTGTTGCTATTCTTTTCTTTGATCTCCTGTTGAGTTCATAGGTGTTCAGAATGGTTTGGTCCCTATCCAGCTGAATTCCTGGGACCAGACAAAATTTAGGTCTCCTAACTCCTCCGCCATCTTGCTCCACCCCTCCTTCCCAGAAGTTCTTAAACATACTTGGACTTATATGTTTCCAAAATAAAAATTAAATCAAATCAAAAAAGCCCTTCCCCTTCCATTGCTACCTGTTTTCACTCTACAAAGGTTCCTGCTTAAATTAGATGTGTACAGGTGCCTCATTGCATCGCCAGATCATACTGGAGAAGTGGAGACTTGAACATCTTATGCTACTTTCATTTGGCACTTGCAAAGTTTTTCCTTTCTAACTGGTTTTGTCCCCAAATTTTCCAAGGCTATCATTTTTATGTAATTAAAATTCTACCTAGATCTAGATTTCACTTTGTATTCTATCATATAGACAGCCATAGGTGTTAAACTGAGTCATCTAATGTATTCTTTCCCACATGTCTTGGGCTCTATTTCTTTCTTTTTGTGTGAGCAAGGCAAATTGGCTAGGTCAACGTTTTTCTGAAGTACAAATTGAATTTGGTCATTCTGATACATTTGTCGATTTTACTTCTATTCATTTTACTCCCCAAAGTTTCACAAATGCTAGTGCATGATGCAGTTTTCACCAGACCATGAAAAACGAGAATACAGACAAATATGTGTGTGCATGCGTCTATGTGTTGTAGGTGCTGTAAATTTGCCAATGGTCTTTTCTTTATTGGAGATGACCTTTGTTACTTTTCAAATTGTGGTCCTAAATTGTCTTGTCTTTTATGTAATGCAATTATGGTTTTTGTAGATGGGAGTAGTTTTTAAAAATATCTTTACTCAGAAAAAAACCCCAAATCTGGCAATTTTGTCTCAGGCTTTTGTTATTTTGTTTATTAAAATTCTATTGATTGAGAAATCCCAAACTGGAAAGCTCTGACTAATAATATCACTGTTTAATTCCAAGAACTATAGAACCACTAAATCACAGAGCTGAGGGAGTACTATCCATCATCTGCGATCACACCACCAACGGAGAGGAAATTGAGGTCCAGTGCGAGGGAGCCCCATGCTCAGAGGTAGCCAGTAAGAAAAAAGAATCTTGTTTGTTTGTTTGTCTGTTGGTCTGCTTTTTATTGATATGTAGTTGACATACAATGATATGTTTCAGGGGTACAACATAGTGACTCAGCATTTATATACATCACCAAGTGATGGCCATGATAAGTGTACCTACTGTTTTTCCCTGACAGAAGGGTTACCTTGGCAGGGGAATGTAGCAGAGTCTTCCTGTCTTGTTTCTTCACGTTTAGAACTGCATTTTTCAGAAATCTCCCAGGGTTCATATTCAATATTTCTAGGTTGAGAAAAATTGCAAGTATCTGGCAAAGAGGCACCTCTTTCCTTGGAACTGAATGCATAATTGAGGATTTTAACTCTTGCACATTATTCAGTCTTAATCTTCAGTGAACTTAGTAAAATATTGTTTTGATCGGGATAGGTTTGCATATTTTTCTATGACTTCCCAGCCATAATTAGATTCCTTGGGCACCGCAGGAGTTCTAATTGCAAGGGCAGAGCAATTTCCAACTCAGCCACTCATGTTGTCCATGTTGAAAGACTTTAAGGAGCAAAAAATTAAAAAAAAAAAAAAGAGTTCTTTCATTTCTGGGTGAATTTCAAAAGCTGACATAATGTCATTACTTTTCCTCCCATAATTTCCAGAAGGAAAGTTTTTTATCATTCCCCTCTTAAAGGTTTCAGGAATAACATATTATAGATAAATTTAATAGAACTGCCAGAGACCCTAAAGAAGGGGATTGGATTTCTGAAGAAAAGGGAAGATGGCACTTGTCCATAAATCAGGATAATGTCATGTATTTTCTTGTCTCAGGGTTTGACTGGACTTAAGGGTTTGCTTCAAGGCATGGTCCACTGAGAGGTTTTTTCATGGAATCTTAATACTTAAATTTAATCATCTCAACCATGCAGACGGTTGATTAAAGATAACAGCCTGGCAGTTTCATTCCCTAGGATCTGCTATGGTTTTGCCATTGCCTACTTGGTTTTCTCAAGCAGGCACTTTGTTTTTCTGCCCCTCTGTACTTTGATGTGTTGGAAGTAAGGATTGAAAATACTGGCCTAACTCACAGGATTCTGTGTTGATAAAATGAAGTTAGATATGGGAACATACTACATAAATGAAAACCCTACCAGGGGGTGCCTAGCTGGCTCAGTCAGTAGAGCATGGACTCTTGATCCCAGAGTTGTAGGTTTGAGCCCCACACTGGGTGTAGAGATTACCTAAAACCCCACCTGAATGCAAGGTGGTAAAATTATAGTAATAAGAAAAAGCTTTTCCAGAGCTCACTACATGCCAAGTAATTAAATGCTTCATGCATTCTAACTCCTTTATTCCCCACAATAGCCCAGTGGATTGGGGACTGTGAGTGTCCCAAGTTTATAAATGAGGATGTTGAGAATAGAGAGGAAAGTCGCTTGCCCAAAATTACACAGCTGGTCAGTGGAGTTTGGTTTTGAACCGGAGCAGTCTGGACCCAGATCCATCATCTTCGCTGGTATGTTATATGGCTCCCAATGCAGACATTGGTGACTGAAGGGATGCCTGAATGGGAATGGCACTTTAGACTAATGAGGAAGAACATTTGTGTTGCCGTGGGTTGAAGTGTGTCCTGTTAGAAGTTATATGTTGAAGTCCTAACTGCCAATACCTTGGAATGTAACCTAATTTTGAAAGAGGGCCATTGCAGAAGTAAATGGTTATGATGAGGTCATCATGAAGTGGTGTGGGCTCCTAATCCGATAGGACTGGTGTTTTTACAAAAAGGGGAAATTTGGAAATAGACGTACACACAAGTGCGCGCATACACATACACACACACACACACAGAACACCATATGAAGACTGGAGTTTAGCTGCCACAAGCCAAGGAACCACCAGAGGCTAGAACACATCCCTCCCTAGAGCCTGCAGAGGGCTCGTGGCCCTGCAGACACCACACTCTCAGACTGGCCTCCAGAATTGCTAAACAATACTCAGCTTGTGTTACTTTGGTATGGTCACCCTAGAAAACTCATTCATGCATATGTGTATATGGCTTATGAGAATCAACTTTGTGATTTATTTACTCATCCTTTGAAAATCCATGGTGGGGGGGACATTTGTAGTGCGTGTGTGGGTCTGAGTGCTGTTCAGGCCAAAGTGAGTGGTCAGAAGCCATCAACTTCCACTGACAGTGACTCTGTGCTCTCCTCAGCCCATTTGTGAAAGCAAAACCGAGTGCTATCCATAAAGTCACAATGAGGACACTCAGCATTAATTTAGGGAAAGCTAAGAGGACACCAACTTTTGGTTCTGTTCTTAATCACAGAAAAAAAATATATACTTTTCCCTTGACTTCTTAGTTTTCCTCCTACATTCGAGGACATTACTTCTCAGTGACCTCTGCAGCCACCTTATCTGGGCTCATCTCTGTAATGTTGGAGTTTCTCAGGCTTAGTTCCAGGACAGGTAAATTCTCATTGTATGTACTTTCTGGTGACTGTCCTCTCCTATGGTTTAAATGACCTCTTATGATGCCACTCTCGCACACAATTGTGGTTAAAACTCTAATTTTGCCTGGCTATGTGAGCTTGAGGGTAAATTTCTTGACTCTTTTGTGCCTCATTTTCTTCATTTGTAAAACAGAGGTAAAAATAGTACATTCTTTATAAATTTTGGGAGAGAATTGAGTGAAATATTACATAATTTACATATTACATAATATAATGCATAGGTATTATGATACAAACTGTATAAAGGAGAATAATCATGTACTCATAGAGTTTAAAATCTGGGAGTGAAATAAACAAATATATCAATCATAATATGCAAATATGGGTTAAGAAATAGGAAAATAAGCGAGAGAAAGAGGGTGTCAGGCGTGGGAAGCGTTGGCTAGGGTGTTCATGGAGGGTCTTTGTGATAAGAATCTAGGTGAGAAAACCCCTTGGCACAGAAGATACATGACTTCAGTGGGCTGGCTTATGGCTGGAGAAGGACCAGAAAGGGGTATTCTAAACTGTGGGTTCCAGCATCCAGGTAGTTTTTAAACACAACAAAATTGATTGCTTGGCACCAATTAAACACCTGTTGTTTTGGCCTGGTTGTCTAAAAAACAGCGGAGCTAGGTGTGGCTTCTGGATAAGCTGCTTGCTGTCTTCCCAAGACAAATTCAGGGCGTAGGAGGCTGCAGTTCATTGGAACAGTCTTGCCTATTGGGGAGGAAGAGTCGAAAAGGGATTTTTCAGATTGTTCCCTGAAGTCTCCTACTAGCTATTGTTCATTTCCCCTATTTTGATTTCTCATATTGTTTCTTTTCTTTCCTTTTTCCTACTCCAATCTTGCCAGAATGTCTATGTTCATGATACTTTGTAAAGTCTAGCTTTTGGTTTAGTTGATCACCTCTTCTATTGTTTTCCTTATAGACAAAGAAATTAGTTTCTGTTCAGAGTTTTATTATTTCCTTTCTTGTACTTTCTTTGGCCTTCTTTTCTTTTTTTGGGGGGGGTTCCTTTTTTAAAAATTTAAGTTCAATTAATTAACATATAGTGTATTATTAGTTTCAGAGGTAGAGTTCAGTGATTCATCAGTTGCATACAACACCCAGTGCTCATTCCATCACGTGCCCTCGTTCATGCCCACCACCCAGTTGGGGGCGGAAGATTTGTCTGAAGAAATAATAGCTGAAAACTTCCTGAATCTGGGGAAGGAAAGAGAAATCCAGATCCAGGACGCACAGAGAGCCCCCAACACGGCCTTATTTTCTTACTCTGTTGGTTCTCATTTTATCTTCTTTGTCCAGTGCTTAGCTTGCTAATATTCAATCTTTTTTATTTTCCAGTATATGCATTTATATTATACCTTTTCTCTATATGTTAGCTAATTCCATAAATTTTGATATTTAATTATTTCATTTCACTTGTTCCTAATTACTTGTAAACATTTGTGTTTTCTAGTAGAATATTTTTTTTTTTTTGGTACCTAAAAATTATTTTCAAGTGCTTCTTTTTGTTTTAAGTCTGTTTCTAAATGTAGCTTTCTGGTTTTTTTTCTGGCAATGTATTTCATGATAGTTAGAGAATGTTGCCCAAAAGAGATTATTTTTTGGTACTTGTCAAGACTTTGTGAGCAGGGAGCCTGATGCGGGGCTCGATCCCAGGACCCTGGAATCATGACGTGAGCTGAAGGCAGACACTTAACTGACTGAGCCACCCAGGCATCCCATGTTTCTTTTCTTTTTTTAATAAATCTTTCAACACTGTAAAAAGCAGGTGCTGAATCCAAAATCATATAATTGATTTTGTCTGTATTGTGCCTGTTTCATTTTTTTAGACTACAAAGAATTCTCAGCTTGAGCAGGAAAGTCTGACATAGCCTTGCCAATTTGTCCATTTCTACAGCTTTCAAGATGTGTTTCTTCACTTCACCTGAAGACTGCAGGTTGACAAGTTTCAAAACCTGTTAATTGGTTTATTATAGGCACCAGCCTTTGGGGATCTCATTTGCGTGTTTCAGTGAATTTTTGCTAGTGTTCAGGTCTTTACTGCAAAATTAAATGTTATCTTGGCCATAGATTTTGTAAGCTCCCATCTCCATATGCTTAATTGGATCAGATTACAAAGAAAAAAATAAAAATATAAATATTTCTTGAAAATTAAGCTGTGAGGAA
The DNA here is from genome assembly GCF_964656455.1 of Halichoerus grypus. Classification (NCBI taxonomy): domain Eukaryota; kingdom Metazoa; phylum Chordata; class Mammalia; order Carnivora; family Phocidae; genus Halichoerus; species Halichoerus grypus. Next base: position 10,394,169 of record NC_135716.1, on the reverse strand, counting down.
AGGTTTGCTTGGCTGTTTTGTGGAGGCTTTTAGTTAAAGTAGTTGCTGTGTGGGTAATGCCAGAAGCTCCAAGTGGGTTCTGAGCTGGCCTCTGAAAATGGCCTGTTATATTTCTACTGTGTACTAGGGAGTAAGGATTACTGGACAGTTTATAATCCCACTGCAGAAGAGATGTCCTCTTAGAGACTCGTAGGAAATCTCCCAAACATGGACCAAGAAGACAGTGGTCTGTATGAGTCAGAAGAACAACTTTAAGACTTATTTGTCAGGTGGGAATATGTGCCAAGGTGAATAATAAAAAGAATGAAAGGGACAGAGATCAATGGAGAGATGTTGGTCAGGAAAGTCCTTGTTATAAAGATAACATTTGAGCAGAGGTCTGAATAAAATTCAAAAACCCCAACATGCTGAGGGATTCCAGAAAGATAAATGTAAACTCACGAAAGTTCTCTGCATTAACCGTGGCTTGCCCTCTATCTCCTGCCATCTGATAGGGTGAGGACATACCTGGGCCAGTCAGACCCAAGATGGAGGAGCAGAAATCTGGCCACCAAGACCATCTGTGCATGTGCTGGTGGCGCCTTCCCTGTCCCCCATATCAGCATTAGGCCCGAGATACATTCATTTGTGCAGAGTACTTTTATAACGTTGTCAAATGCATCACTCATTCTGCTTCTCATTACCACTTTCCAGATCATCCCTTACTTTCTTATGCTATAGCTAAAATTACCTTCATTCTTGTCTTAGTCCGTTCAGGCTGCTTTAACAAAACACCATATACTCGGTGGCTTATAAAGAACAAAAATTTATATCTCAGGTCTGGAGGCTGAAAGTCGTCGATCAAGACATCACTGGCAGATTTAGTGTCTGGTGAGCGTCCACTTCCTGGTTGGCCATCTTGTCTTCTCCCTGTGTCCTCATGTGGTAGAAAAGGCAAGGGAACTCCCTTCTATTAGGGCACCATGCATTCATAAGGGCTCCATCCTCATGACCTAATCACCTCCCAATGGCCCCACTTCATTGGAAATTAGGTTTCAACAAATGGGGAAAAAAACATTTAATCTCTAGCAATGGTATTACTCTGAGTTCTTCTTACCCACTTCCTTGTTTGAAGCAGCTACAAGCCTATCGGAAGCAAACTCTTATCATAAAATGTTGTGTGGAAGGTACTGCAAGAGGGGAGTCTTTTCTAATAGGAGGGGGCACAGGAAAAGAATATGCTCTACACCATTCAGATGGCAGGGACTCTTTCTGACTTGTCTTCATGTCTCTGAGAGCACCCAGCACAGTGCCTGGCACCTCCTTGATGCTGAATAAAGACTTTGAGCTCCAATTCACAATGGATCCCTAATTCCTAGCAACAAATTAGACCAGAGGAGTTCATTTTTCAACCTGTCAGAACCCAAGGTGCAAAAGTAGACCAAAACTGTTATTCAACAAACATGTTTCCTTAAAGAATCTCCAAAGAGACTGCCAACATACACCAATGGACTCACTTTCTAAATCGGTGCCACACGTCATAGGCTATATATGTGTGCTCGGGAGATGAAAACTGGTTAACTGCCCACCAAGATGCCAAATGTCTTGGATTAGCAGGCTGAGTCCCAGATGCAAAATGTTGACACAGAATGCCCTGAAACAATCTCCTCCTTAAGCACATACCTCAGCTCATTAATATCTAAGAAGACAGGTGAGGACTGAGAAATTGTTAGCTCAGTTATGTTGAGGACCAATTCATTTTCCTGCTCTCAGTCCAAAAAGTGCAAGATTCCTTTATCCTCTGAGGCTTCAGGTGTCCTCTGGAGTCAGAGGGCTCTTACATTATGCATTGCCTTGCGGCAGCTGTCACAGCTCACATTTACTCCTGAGGCCATGTCTTGTCCCCTCTCTCTGTCCTGCCTACCCAGACCTCACACATCTGCCTGGACCAGAGAGGTGTCCAAGGTGGGCCTGGGCATAATGCAAAAATCTATAACCTGAGGGGAGGCTCAAAGTAATTATGTTCCTTATGGAAGTGAGCATATAACATCTAGTCCCTAAGGTTGTGGTAAGAATTCCATATAAAAATACAGCCATTACACTCTCTGTTTCTATGAGTTTAATTATTTTAACTACCTCATACAAGTGGAATCAGGCAATAATCATTCATGTGTGACTGGCTTACTGCACTTGACATAACCTCCTCTGGGTTCATCCACGCTGTCGCATGTGGTAGTATTTCCCTTTTTAAGGCTGAATAATATACCATTATATATATATATATATATATATATATATATATATTTATTCATATTTTCTTGACGATTTATTTATTTATTTATTTGACAGAGCGAGAGAGCACAAGTAGGGGGAGCGGCAGGCAGAGGGAGAGGGAGAAGCAGGCTCCCAGCTGAGCAGGGAGCCCCATGCAGGACATGATCCTCCATTTGTAAGTCAGGAGATAAAATATCCATTTTTATCTCAGGAGATAAGATGCTAATCGATGGTTATAAAAGTTCAATTATGCAAAATAAATAGGTCTAGAGATTTTTCAAACAAGACATAAAAGGCATGAATAAGAAAGGGATTGACACATTTGCCTATATTAGAAATTAAAATTTACGTCCATAAAATATCCTATTATAAACAAAGCAAAGAGAAAATTGGCAGCCCCAGAGAGTGGGTGGGAGAGAGCGGTTGACTATGTATAAATATATAAAATCATTCAATTACTTTTTTATATGGCTTAATCTCATCCATATGTATTCCAAAAGAATATATATTTAGACAAATTTCATAAAAAGAGTGCCATGGTATATGTAGTACTGGGGACTTTTTTTTCCTCAATGAAGATTATATTGCTAAGATACAATCATGTCGATGTATGCCACCATACTTAATTTAGACTGCTATATGCTATTCCATTGTATGAGTATTATTCATAAAATTTACTCCTCCTCTCTACTAATGACTTGTATTTAGACTGTTTTGAGTTTTTTGCTATTGGAACATTGCTGCTATAAACACTTGTGTATATTGTTGCTGATATAAACAAGTACGTAATAGTTTTCTGAGATTTATTCCCAGGAATGGAGTAGATGGTTTGTAGGATTTGCAAATGTCCAGTTGACAAAAGTGTCAAACTATCTTCCAATTCACTCTTCCACCAGTCATGGAAATGCATATATTCTTCAAAATTCGGTTTTATCAGACTTTTAAATATTTTTTCCAATCAAATGAATATAAAGCATATCTATTGAATACATTTTCATGATCATTAAAAGAGGCCGAATGCCTTCTTAGATATTTATTGAGCATTAATTCCTCCTCTTTGAAATTCCTGCTTATATTTTATGCCGATTTTTTGTATTGGGTAATTTGTTTCCGTTATTGTAGTTTTTATTCTGTAAGAGTCCTTCACTAGTTGTGTGTCTTATATCTATCTCCTCCCTGTTTATACCTTTCTGTTCCACTTTTCATATCCTTTTCTTAATGACAATTTAATTATACTTAGATCTACTCTTTCCTTTTAAAGTTAGTGCTTTTTAGAGTCTTATGTTAAAAACTCTTGCCTATGTCAGGGTCAGAAAGAGAAGGACCTGGATTTTCCAAGAATATTTGAGTTTAGCTATTGCAGTTTAATTTCTGATCCACGTAGAGCTGCTTTTGATGTAGAATATGAGGTAGCTAAATCACCATTGTCAACATTTTTTCTCCAAATGGTGACCATTTTTCAAATTTCATTTGTTGAACACTCTCTCCATACCCAATGACATCACATGATACCTCTCATATGTACTCACATTCTATGCACATGGATCTGCTTTTGGCCCCTCCATCATGTTCCATCAGCCCATTTGTTTATCCAAGTACCAAGTCCACATGGCAATAATTGCTAAAATTTGATGATAAATTCTAACATCTGACAAATAAATTTCCCTCTCCCTGCTCTTCTTTCTCAGAAATATCTCATTCTTCTTAATCCTGTGCTCCCCCATAGACATTTTAGAGTTAACTTGTAAAGTTTGCCATTGAGATTTTGATAAAAATTACATTGAATTTTAGTTCAATTTGGGGAAAATCTGCTTTTATGATGTTATGCTTTCTTTTTATTTATAGGCATAATATGTGTATCTTGAATTATTTAGGTCTTCTTCAATGTATCATCAAGTTTTATAAGATTTCCTATAGAGATTTTGCATGTGTTTTATTAGATTTATTCTTAAGTACCTAATATTCTGTGGGATTTCTCTAAATAGTGACTGCTTTTCATTTTGTTCCTAGTAATTTGAGACTTCATGTATATCTTATATCAAGCTGCACTACCAACCCTTATGATTTTTTAAAATTTGTCTATAAACAGACCATTTTGAATTCTCTATATGAATAAAAGTATCATCCCCAGTAATGATGGTCTTATTTTTTACTTTCTATTTTTTATTCTTGTCCATAGTACTCTATCTAAAACCTGCAATATGATGTTGAATATATGTCCATTGACATCTTTGTCTTATTTCTGACTCAATTTTTTCTAATGTTTTCCTACTTAGAATAACACTTACTGGGGGCTTTTAATAATTACTTTTTTAAAAAGGCTTTATTTATTTATTTTAGAGAGAGAGAGCATGAGAGGGGGAAAGGGGGAGAAGTAGAGGGAGAGGGAGAAGCAGATTACCCGCTGAGTAGGGAGCCTGACATGAGTCTCGATCCCAGGACCCTGAGATCATGACCTGAGCCAAAGGCAGATGATTAACAAAATGAGCCATCCAGGCCCCATTTTAATAACTTTCTTATCATGTAGAGAACATTTTTTAAATTCCTAATTTAAGAGATTTATTATGAATTTATGTTTAATTTTATCAAATGTTTTTTCATATCTATCGAAATGATCATATATTATTGATTAAGGGATAAGATATTTGTAACACTAACACCAACAAAGAATTTGTATCCATAAGATAAGAACTTCTACAATCCAAGAAGAAGAAGAAAAAAAAAAAGTACATACAGGACAAATACTTTTGTGGCAGACACTGCTGATTGCATAATCAACGGGCTTTCTCCCAACCTTTCTTACTGAGAGTACTTTGATTTGTACTTGGGGCCAATTTTCTCAGCTTAATATTCAGTTCCTTTGTTTCAAGATATCGTTTTTGCCATTAAAATATAACCTGAGTGTTTCTGAGAAAGTTTTTTTTTTTTTTTTTCCTGAAACAAGAGCTTCTCTGATTGCCTGAGACCATGATGCTATACTGGAGAAGGGACAGCCATCTTGTGACCATGGAATGGCAAGCTTATCATGCTGCATTTGGAAGGACTCACCACTAGAAGCAGCATGGAACACACATCATAAGTATTTTCCATCAGTCCTGACCTACCCTTCTCCATATTCTCCTTAGATGGGGGGAAAAAAACAAAACCAACAAACTCATTTAGGTTTTTGTTACTTTTACCGAAAGCATTTCTAACTGATTAAAATAAAAATTGGCAACCTATAGAAAAAAATCCCAAGTGGTTTGTCGGTGTATGTAAAAAGAAAGTTTTACTTCACAGCTACACTGGTAACCAGGAAAATGAAGATTAAAGCTATGGTGGGTGAGTATTCCATACCAAACAGTTCAGCAAAACAGTGCCTCCATGACCATACCAAGATTTGGCAAAGATGAGGAACTAAAGGAGCTCTTATTCACAGCTTGCCTTGTGGGTATATAAATTGCTACAACTCATTTGAGGAACACTTTGGCAAAATCTAGAAAATTTATATATGTATTCAAGAGGGAAAAAGAAAGCCTCAAAATATTCTAAATGTCCACCAGTAGAAGACTGTATATAAATTGTTATAGATTCACTTAAAAGACCATGATGTAGGAGTGAAAATGAGTGAGCCAAGTTCTACATATCCATATGGAAGAAACTCACATAAAATCAGCATCCAGAAAAGTGAATTACAGAATGCATTTAGTATGATATGATTTATATAGTTTAAACAGTAGGCACAGCAATAGTAAATCATGAAGAAATCTAAGAGACATTAACACCAAAATCAGGATAGTTATTACCTCTGTTGAGGGAAAGAGAAGGGTGCAAGTAGTGTGATAAGTGTAAGAGGCTCTCCTCTAATGAAAAGATGCTACTCCTCAACATGGATGGTAGATTCATGGATGTCCACTTTATTATTTTCTATACCTCCTTGTATATCTTCTTAAATCATTTCATATCTTCTTGTTTGCCTCAAATCATTTCTAATATTTTAATTAAAAATAGAAGAATACTTAAATATTATTTCAGAAAATAAGTGGACGTAAAGTGTGTCTGCGTATATGCATTTGCATGGGCATGCACATCTTAACACCAGCAGCTGGCATGTGCCCTCATGTCATTTTATCCTCCATGGTTTGTTGGAAAATCATCTGTATCGCCACTGGGTTCAAGGCAGCTAAGTGACCTTCCAAAGCCACACGTTGGTCAGTTGATCTTGGCCCCATGGTCACTAACCACACATCACCACAATTCCCGAACCCCCTGCTGCACACATCAATACCCTAGAATTGGAATGCCAGTTACTAGTGTCTCCTTTGGCATTTGTAGGACACTGATGATGGTTTCAGTCTAAATAATGGGCAGTTTGTGGTGAGACCGGTGTGAAGTGCTTCTGGGCTTTGAAAAATTGACATCTGGAGTTTGCCCCTTGCTGTGTTTGAGAGCTGCCTGCTGGGCGTTCAGCGTGTCCAGGCGATGCTGTCATTAAAGCCACTGTAGCTGTGTATTACATGAGCTCTGAAGTCAATCCCTGGCAAACAAGGGTGAATTAATCACAGCTGGTGATGCTGGACAAATGCATGCTAATCAGAAAAGACTTCTCAATACTTCTCGTGGGCCCCCAGAGCAGCTTTTTTTTTTAATTTATTATTTTTTATTTTTTCCCAGAGCAGCTTTTGAAAATAACCTCCCTTCTCCAAACAGGACATTTCCAGAGCTTTAAAAGAGATATTTATTCATTTGCTCATTTTTTTAACCATTAATCCTTTTATTCATTTGTTAAAAAAAATATTTAGAGTGTCTCCGTATGCTGGGAACTGTATTGAACCCAGAGTACACCTTGTGAATAAAAAGAAGTGGCCCCTGCTCTCACAGAGTTTACAAACAGAGAGCGTGTCCAGAGAAATATAAGTATCTTTCTTTCCTTGTATTAATATGAATGGTGGAGGAGGACATACTTTGACAAAGTCCTTCAGGGAATCACTCTTTGAGGAGGGGGCATGAAAGTCAAGCCAAATTTTAAAAATTCTGAAAGAATTTTAAGTCTTCTGAAATACTTCAGATTTCTTGGGGACAGGAAATTTGGGGACAGTGATTTCTAGTTCACCTTTGCCTCCCTAGAAATTGCCACCTGCTCTGAGACAGTTGAGATCAATGGGAAAACATGCTGGTTATTGCAGCAACAAGTGAAAGCTTTCCGGAGAAAATCCGACTCCATTGTTGCCTCAAGGCACCCCAGGCTCAGATCTTCCACCTTCCTCAAACACTTGCCTATAATTCAGAGCAGGACCTCTCCACCTATACTCTGTTACAAACCATTGACAGAAGGCATTCTCCTGTGCAAACACTCTGGAGTACATGTAGACCCAAACTATGCAGAAACATTAACCCCAACTTTTTCTGACCCATTCAAGAAAATATATTAGAAAGCAGATGAGTGAGCATAGCTTTATTACTGAATTAATCTTGAACCCACTTTATTTTAAAAAATACAAAGTGCATCATTCATATATTCTGTAGGATTATTAATAACAAATGACTGGGAGAACACATGACCATTGATGGTGGCCCACCAGGTTTTCTAATATTACAGCTAGGATTGCTGCTGTGCGGAGCTCCACACCTCACTCCCACTCCTGAGAATGGGCCTCAGGCTCTATCTCCTGATGCATCATTTTCTTATACCCTGTACCTCACTGAAGACTTACTCAAGGTTCCCAGTTCCACAAGACCATCCTCATCCCATCCACATGGCTTCAGACACACCTTGTCCAATGTACTCTTTATTTAAAATCAGTGCTCTTATGTCATCTTACCTACACTCTGTCCCTGAATTATGAATCCCTGGTGTTGAGGTTTATAAAGAACCTACACCACAATCCCACTGCAAGACTTAGGGTTATCATGAATAGTCTCAATACATCATTTATTCAACAAATGTGTATTGTGCCTATAATATCATCATCATCATCATCGATGTGTGGAAGGCTCCTGAGAGGCATTAGAGCATCAGCAGTGAACATAATAGATACAGTCCTACCTTCATGTAGCTCACAATCTAGAGGAAATTTTTTTAAAGGTTAAGATTTTGAAAGATAAGTATAGAAGATGTGTTTTTGTGAAGGAATAAATGGCTTGAGCCAAGTACCTAAGGTAGGAAACAGCAAGACAAACGCTGAAAATATGGGAGTAATGTGGAACTTGGCATTCATCCAAAGATTGGATAGTGATGGGGCTCACCTCTTTGGTGGTTTCTTGCTTGCCAGGAATCCCTCAGAATTTTCAGCCATTCTGCTAATTCAGGGCTTTGTCCTCTGAGACTTCAAACCTGTGAAGCTTCAGTTTCTTGTCACCTGAGCTGTTCAGAGTTGGGGGATGCACTCAATGAAAACAAAACCCAGCATACCCACAGGTCAGACCTCATGTAGCTCTCTCTTTCTAGATTACATGTTTCCTTGTTTTTTGTCTGCATTTTGTATTGGTTTCCTGGGGATATTCTCCATACAATCATACTTGACATCCAAGGACTTAGCATGAGTTTATAGTCTGATTTTGGTTCTTATTCCTTCTGTTCTTTCTCTCCAAGGATTCCCCTTTAAATTTCCAGCCGCTAGTGTTGGCAAAAATGTGGAGAATAGGGAACCCTTGTGCACTGTTTATGGGAATGTAAATTGGTGCAGCCACTGTGGAAAACAGTATGGAGCACGGAATAATGTATAGCATTGTTGAAACATTATATTGTACACAGGAAACTAATATAACACTGCATGTTAACATACTGGAATTAAAATTAAAAAAAGAAATAAAAAAAGAAATTTCATGTAATCCAATAATTCCACTCCTGAGTATGTACCCAAAGAAATAAAAACACTAATTTGAAAAGATACATGCACCCCTATGTTTATTGCAGCATTATTTACAATAGCCAAGATATGGAAGCAACCCAAGTGTCCGTCAATAGATGGATGGATAAAAAAGATGTGACACATACACACACAATGGAATACCATTCAGCCATAAAAAAGAATGAGATCTTAACCATTTGCAACAACATGGATGGATGTAGAGGGTAAAATGCTAAGTGAAATAAGTCAGATAGAGAAAGATAAATACCATATGATTTCATTCATATGTGGAATTTAAGAAACAAGACAAACAAACAAACTGTTAAATACAGAGAACACACTGGTGGTTACCAGAGGGGAGGTGGGTGGGGGTATGGGTGAAATAGGTGAAGGGGATTAAGAGTACACTTATCTTGATGAATACTGAATGATGTATAGAACTGTTGAATCATTATGCTATACACCTGAAACTAATATAACTCTGTGTGTTAACTATTCTGGAATCAAAATTTTTAAAATAAAATAAAATACTATTATTTCAACATATAACTAATCAAAACTATTAATAAGATAAAAGAAAATGCACTATCTATGTATATTTAAATATTTAAAAAGCAGTTATTTCATATATTTTATCCAGCAAGTGGCCTTAATCTGTATCAGGTCCTCCACCATCGCTGGCTATGAAATTCCTACCTTATGTTTTAGCAGGATCCCTTTGGCTGCTATGTAGAAAACAGATCACCTGGGCAAGACTTTGGGAATCAGCAAGCTACCCTGATAAACCTGGAGATGGTATTGTGGTGTCCTAGACCAGAGTGGTAATGATGGACATGGTAAAACGATTGGGATTCTGGAAATCCAGAATGCCCCTAAAATTCTGAAGGTAGAGTAAGTGGCATTTTGTATTTATTTGTAATTATTCTTACTAAGATGTGCACAGGAACTTTATATAACACTATAGTATTGCCATCACCATATTATTTTGTATGTATTTGCCTAATGTTCATTTCCCCTACTCTCAAGGAACTCCCTTGAGAACAGAGAATATGTTTCTTTAATCTTTGTAGTCTTTGAGCTTTGTAGCCCACAGTACTCCAATATTGATCTGAACTCATCTCACTAAACTTTTACCCATCGATTCTTTTCCTGCCCTTGAGGGCTACACACAACAAGCTGATTTTCCTTCCACATAAGAGTCCTTCACACAACTGAAACTATTTCTTTCCTGCCATTCTGCACACATACAAAATTCCTGAGGTAAACGGACATGAGTATCGAATAGGTTTGAAGACTTTAATGGAATTGGATTGAGTTTTGAGGACCACCTTCCCACCTCACCAAGGAGACCACAATATGTCCCTAGCCTATTGCCCAATAAAGAGAAACATTTCAGAAGGCTGGTTGAAGCAAGAATGAGAATGAAGAAAGGAATATTACAGGAAGACAATTGCCTTATCGAGAGCCTGGATTCTTCTTCCCAACCAGGGCTCCCTTTTTCCTGTGAATAAACAAGCAGTTCTATATTCTTCAAGGAAAGTTCCCTGCCTCAGCCACAGCACTGCATCCTGGGGCCCTGCATCGTGCCCCATAAAAGTGGGCAGGAGCTGGAGAAGCTTCATGACAGAGCCACCAGGATAGAGACCCAGGCTGGCTTCCTCTCTTTCTCCCCTCTTCCTTCTTTACTTCCTCAAGGAGGAGATGATGGTCCCTACAACTTCATTGTAAAGTCTTGATCTCTACAGCTCTCTGTAGTTTATGAAGTACTTCGACATGAATTAACTCACTGCATACACACAACAGATTTGCAAGATAGATTTTATTATCTCCATTCAATTTGCTGAAGACGCAAACACTTTAAAAGGTCATAAGGAGTTACTTTGGATGATTTTCTCATTACCTGACTGGGGCACAGAGAAAAGGGGGAAGTTGAGTACTGTGCTCAGATTCTGGAAGAGCAAGAAAGGCTTTGATGCAGAAAAATCAGGGCCAAGACTTAGTCAGAATATGGTGATATTTATGAGAAAAGAAAAAAGTCTGATCACTGCCCATGATCATCCTAAATTCAAATCCATAAATTTATATTGAATAAGATTCTGGGAACCTGTTATGAGCATGTGTGCTCTGCATTCAGGAAATTCCATTGGGATTCTTTGAATTTTAATGTTAATTGTATTTATTTCCATAAGAAATATATAAAGACCTCACAATTCTTCCCGTTTTTTTTTTTTTTTTAGCCATCTGCTTCTTTTCAGAGGCCTTCAACATTATGTATTTGTTGGGTACCTTTCCAAATGTTCTTTGAGTATTCCGTGCATATGCAAATATAGGATATATAAATACAATAGAATTTAATAACTGTGAGGGTTTGATTGGTGAGTAATTCCATAAAGCAGAATAAATGTTCCATTAAATCACTTCCTTCAAGCCCTGAGCAGCTGTTACCTTCTGAATGTGGGCACCCAACTATGCTGTTTTAATATATAAAATTGCAATCCCCTACATTTTTTCATCGCCAACATTCCCAATCCCCCTGACCCTACACTGCTCCTTATTTTCTCATAATTTTTACCTCCCTATAACATACTAAATATAGAAATAATGTAGAGATTTTCTTGCTCATTGTCTAGTATCTCAAAAATGTAAAATCTTGAGGTCAGACTATTGTCTCTTTTGCTGACTGATGTATTCCAAGCATTTAGAACAATACCTAGCACATGATAGGAACTCAATTTTTTACTAAATTTAACTGAAAGATTTTTAGCTATAATGTGTCAGACACTGTGACAAGCGATGGTGAGGATAAGAAGATGAAGAAGTGGAGAAGGGTGTATTCACCGAAGGAAGACACCGAACATAGAATTTGGATGGCAAAATGTTGTAAGAATCAGAACCTGTCAAAGGAAGATGGAGGAAGCAGGATTTAGCAGAGGGAGAAGGCACACTTCAATGCAGATCCAGCAAAACCTCAGCCAACCAGGCACGGTACTCTAGAGCAAATTTTGCCTATCAGAGTTGTCCCACATCAAGCCAAATTTACCCTGTCTTGATCAGTCTCTAGATGCATTCTTCACAAGGCAGCAAGTCCTTTCTTTTTATTTATTTATTTATTTATTTATTTATTTATTTATTTATTTGAGAGAGAGAGTGAGAGAGAGAGAGCACAAGAGGGGGTAGGGTCAGAGGGAGGAGCAGACTCCCTGCTGAGCAGGGAGCCCGATGCGGGACTCCATCCCAGGACTCCGGGATCATGACCTGAGCCGAAGGCAGTCGCTTAACCAACTGAGCCACCCAGGCGCCCAAGTCCTTTCTTGAAGAGAGATCTTGGAAGTACATCTTCTTGTCTACCCACAGGAAGGCACAATGATGGTCCTCCAATAGACACAATTAACAATTATTTTTTTTGAGGTGAGGGAAGCTTCTTGAACATCCCTTGTCAATCACTCATTCAGCAAATACTTATTGGTATATCACCCTGTGGCAGGCATGTACCAGGCACTTGGGATACAAAGGTAAAACAGCATGACAAATCTAGACATTGCCCTAGCTTGAAGTTGAGGGGGATTTATAAATGTAAACATGCAATTATAGTGCAATATGATATGAAAGGGATATCTGGCCAGATTTCTATAAAGCGCAATGGAACACCATATAGTCCATATTTAGTGGAAGTCACACACTCCTGCTACTCAAAGTGTGCTTCACGGACCAACCAGCAATGGCAGCATCACCTGAAAGCATGTTAGAAATGCAGAATATTGGCCTTACTCAGACCTTCTGCCTCAGAAAGTCTACTGTAACAATATCCCTAGGTCATCAGTATGCACCTTCAATTTTAAGAAGCATTAATGTAAGTGACATTTAAGCTAATGATAAGTCAGTTAGCCAAGCAAACTTGAGGAGAGACAGAGAGAGAAGGAACCTAGAGCAGAGAAGAGCAGAGTTGTGGACAGGGGAGTTGAGATAAGAAAGCCAAGGTAACATGCTACATCAAAAACTAACGATGTACTGTATGGTGACTAACATAACATAATAAAATATATGTGTGTATATATATATATATATATATATATATATATAAAATAAAGCCAAGGTAAATTAAAGTCCTTGGAAGTAATTCAACGGGGCTTCCTGAGGGAAGAGGTGAGAGAAGACAGAAAGTAGTACAACAGATCACAGAGGGCCTTACTGTATTAAGAAAATTGGACTCTATCCTGGGGGCAACGGGGGCATCATTGTAGAGCTTTAAGGAGAGGAATAACATGATCAGTTTTGCATTGTAGATTTAGAATGTCCTAGATTGAAAAGACTGGAGAAAAGAGAGGGAGACTGGGAAGTTATTTCAGTGACCAGAGAGTAGATGAAAATGTTCTGAGCAAGAGTCAGGGCGGTGATGCTTACAGTGCATATGTACCTGCTCATTTATCAGCTTCAACTCTTAATTCAGTTTTTTCTCTCCTTGCTCATCTTAGGTAGCATTAGACTCTCTGACTCTGTGGCTTTCTGTCCAGCTCTAAGAAGGTAACTACAGAAGTCATAGTAGCAACCCTGTGAGATTTTAAATAATAACCATAATGACAAAGGTCCTTGTCTCATGAATAGTTTGGTTTCCTTCACCAGTAGCAGCACATGAAAGCAAACCTCAGTGCCTGTCAGGAATTACCTGATAGGTCCTGGCTAAAGCCTCTTTCTTCTGGGAATTTACAGTGTCCATAGAAATGGAAAAGCCAGGCACACAGGCAACTACAAGAAAAGGAGAGATTTATATTCATTTAGAACTTGCATTCATTGAATGGGAAATAATAATAAAAAGATCAATAATAGCAAACATCAGTTTTTAACTGTTTGCTAAACTTTTTACAGGCATCATCTCATTTAATCCCCACCTCAACCCTGACTGGTAAGAGCTGTGAATATCCCCATTTTTTAGTTGAGGAAATAAGGATTCAGAGAATTAGGTCAATTGGTCAGTTGTGCAAGATCACAGAGTGAACAGATGGCAAAGCCAGGATTTAAACCTTCGACGACCTAACTCTAGAAATGTGACCCTTTACACTTGGCTAACCCAAGGACCAAGGGAAAAGGCAGCCCTTCAGAACCTGAGATGTGGCACTGATCATAGGTTGCAGACAAAATATCATGCTTCTCATGCAGATAAAAATAGTCCACTTATACCATTCCAAAATTGCATCTTAGGTACAAGTAGGACAAATTATATGCAGCCCTTTCATCCAACCAAGACCTAATCTAGTCTAGGATGAGATGATAAACAACATCCAAATTTCAATGGTTCAAACCAATAGGAATGTATTTCTTCCCTGTGAAAAACCCCCTACAGATCTAGGAATATCTCCAGGGCAGTTCAAGCCTGCAGAGACCACAATGTCCTGTGGCTGCACCACTTGGAAATGAAGGCAGCTTTGATTGTCAAGGCAGAGGACAAGACTGCTGAAGACGTCACACCAGCAATTATGTACTTTGGCCTAAAATAATCTCACCTCTGATCACACCTCATCAGTCAAAGCCAGGCACATGGCCTGGCCTAAGTTCAAGTGGGTAGGTAAGTGTAATCCTCCCACTGGACAGGGAGGAATGGAGAACCGAATAGGAGTGAATACTAGAAATCTCTACCATGGCAAGTCTTAGAACATCCCTAATAAATGTAAGTGTCCCACTAAATGTGATTTGTCAGATCAGCATCTTCAAGAGCTGTAGCATCAGCTTACATTTAGTAAGTCTTTTAAGCTCATAAGTCTTTTTATATACACCATGGATTAAATTTCCTTAAAATTCTATAAGGAAGACTATCCAACAAATATCCAATACTTTCACTAACGTATGAGCTCCTTTGAAGCAGGAACTCTGTCTTTCTTGGACCTCTTCCTAGCACAGCCTTTAGCTCTTAGTAGGTACCCATTAAGTGAGTCTGGGTCCTTCATCACATTGAAAACAGAGACTTGTAGCAGCTATGTGACTTCTCCAGACTCATAAAATCCAGAGGTGAATAAACTAGGACGCGAGCCAAGCCACCTAACCCCGAGTCATCTGTCCTCACTGCCTCTGTGGCATTGCTCAGGGGAGATTTCCAGCCACATCATAATTGAAATGTATGCTGCCCTTCACCAGGGCCAAGATTAAAGCATCCTTCAAGCATTCAGCCCTGCCTGAAATGTGGGAAGCCGGGCCACTCAGGCATGATAATGATTGCCATCTTTAGCGAGGCATCTGGAAGCAAAGACATGGAGCAGGACTCCGAGGGTGCTCCGCCCCTTTCAGTCCTGAATTGACGGGTGACTCCTGCTGAGAGGTGGCAGATGTGCTGAGATACCAGGATTGTTGGCTTCATCTGTCAATTGCCCAGCACTGCTGGGTAGCTTTCCTCCTGTGATGTTGTTTGTGTGTGTGTTACTCCTCAGGAGCACACTTTAGCTGAACGTAACAGCTCAGGGAGGAAGTCCTGAGGAACAGAAGCTTCAACTTAATCACCTATTGACTAACAAACACTGGTGGTGGAAGCAGGGTGACGCCATTAGAGATACAAGAGAACGAATGTCTATCCATTTTGCTAAACCATATGGAAAACAAAATAATTGCTCCAGTGTCTTGCTATAACCGGGTCATTTTCTGAAGGCTCCGATTTACCACTTGCTTTGAAAATTTTCCAAGTCTCTCCGTGAAAGGAATTCTCAGCTCTTGAGTCTAAGCTGAGGTAAATTTGTTCTAGATCTATGAACTGTCTTATGCTCATTCTTCTCCCAGTCAGAGCTCAACATGGATGGCACGACAGCCTAATAGATTCAATTCTGGTTCTAACCTCAGAGTGCGTCACAGAAAACAAACCGTATCAAGTGCAATTTGGTTCAGTTACACATCCTAGAAAAGCCCAAAATAACAAATGTTTAAACAAGAGTTTCTCTCTCACATAAAAGAAATTCAGAGGTGGCAGGCATACCAGGGACCCTGGTACCTCCTGCAAGATGGAAGCAAACCTCTCTACCTCTCTCTTCCCTGCCATTCACATCTCCACCATCGCTATTCATCTGGAGATGATCAGAGGAATCTCACTGTGCACTTTGTACCTCTTTATCAACCCCACATGAAGACAAGACTTCCAGGACATCATCCACACCTGGACTCCTCAGCTCTGTACAACTGTGTTCATCCCCTTTGTGGATCCATCTTTTATGTCTTCTCAATCCCAGAAGCACACCCCACCATGAATCCACCGGAACTTATGGTCAGTCATCATAAAAATTCCCCAGATTCAATTTTCTGAATGTTACCTTTGCCTTGGTGCTCTACAGAAATCGGTCTCTCCCTTGAAAATGCTTTAGCCTACAACGCTATTAAGTATATGATTTTTCTCCCTTGCACTTTTTGGCCTAAAGTCCTCTTTGATCCCAAATGACACTTGCAGGTCATTCTTCCTCCTTCTTACCCAGCCATCCCACTTTTAGTCCCCACCATCAGCAATGGTTTATGACACCTCTTTGTGACAGTCATTTGCAGATGTACAGGCCAGTCCCCCTAAACCTCCCCAACACTGGAATGATGAGCTTTTGAATTTTACCCATGATAGCAAGTGTGTAGTGTTCTTATTGTAGTTTTAGTTTGCATTTCCCTGTTACTATTGGTTTGACTATCTTTTCATTTGTTTATAGACCATTCATGCATCTTCTTTTGAAGTGTCTGTTCATATCTTCTGCCTAATTTTTAAATGTGATTCTTTCATTTTTATACAGCTGCAAGAAGTGTTATGTATCCTGGACAAAATTCCTCTGTCCAGTTTATATATTGAAAGTATTTTCCCCATTCTGTAAGTATAGATTGTAAATATTTCCCCCATTCTAGCTTTATTATTTTTTAATGAAAACTGAATTACTTTACTAAGACTGATAAGGATTAAATTTTGCTTAATAATATGGCATGCTTTTTAAATTATTTTATTTTGAGATATTGTAGATTTACTTTTAGTTATAAATTACACACATATAAAGCCTCATGAATGTGTCCTACAACTCACTAAGTCATTAATTAAAACTCTCTTTTCTCTCTGTGTTTCATTTTGAATAGTCTTTTATTGCTATGTTCTTCAATTTCACTAATATATTCTTCTGCAATATTAGACCACATCCATTGTATTTTTCATTTCAAACATTGATATTTTCATCTCTGTAAGTTCAACATGGGTTTTTTTTTCTATCTTTTATGACTGACTCTAGTTAACTTTTTCTGTAAGTGGCATATAGTAATAATAACTGTTTTGATGTCCTTGTTTGTTTATTTTGATATTTGCATCAGTTCTAGGTTAGTTGCAAAGGATTTATTTTTCTCCTGATACAGGTCATCTTTTTGTGCTTCTTTCCATGACTCATAATTTTTATTGGATGCCAGACATTGTGAATTTTACCTTTTTAGGGCCAGGTATATTTTAATTGGGTTTTGTTTTGGTCTGCATTTAAATTACTTCAAATATTTAATCCTTTCGAGACTTTGAAATGTGCTAAATGGTATCAGATCAATGCTCAATCTACTACTTACTCTCAGCATGAATGTAAGACCCTTTTATATACTCTATCCAATGTCCTGAGATTCCCAATCTTTTCCAGTCCTAATGGTGGGAAAAGGCACTATTCCAGCCCCACGTGGGTATTGGACACATCTCTCCAATTCTTCCAGGTAGTTCTTTCTTTGACCTTGCATAGTTTCTTCACATGCATGCACACATTGCTAGTCTATTGAAAATGGGGAGGACTCTACAAATCTCCAGAGTTCTCTCTTTGTTCTTTCTTCTTAGTTACTCTGTTCTGTGAATTCTCTATGTATGCATGTGTTAATATACAGATCCACTCACTATATATCATACACATATACAGACATCCATATACATATGTACATACCTAGTTTTATCTATTCTGTCTGGTTTTTGGTTGTTTCAGGCTGAAGAGTAAGTCCATTTCCTAATTTACTTAGGACGGGAAATTTTAAGCAACAGTGTTGAGAGCAGTCACCCCTGCCTTTTTCTCTGGTGCTGGGGACAACCATTAGGCATGTCAGTTATAGGTTTCTCATACGTACCCCTTATGAGATTAAAGATGACTACCCTTTGTGCACCACTGCTCTGAAGTCTATAAATGCTTCTTTATGTCATTGCAGTCCAGCTTCACATAATATCCCACTACTTCATGCCTCACGTAAGAACCTACACTGGGTGCTTACATCTATCCTCCTGTCCTTGTGCTATTTACTTCCACATATTATACAAACTCATAATACATTGTCATTTTTTACTTCCACATTTAAATTACATTTTATATGACTGACGTCTTACTTGCCCCATATTTAACATTTCTGGCACTCTTCATTCTTTGTGCGTGACAACTTTTTTTTTATTGCCTTTTCCCTTCATCCTGAAGGACTTTATGGCATCCTTTTTTCACTCCTTTCTTTTATGAATAACCCAAATCCAATGCACCAGGAAATCCTTTTTCTCTTTCTTCTAAATAGTGATAGAACCCTAGCTCTTCTCATATTTTCCAATGTAAATACACTGACATAAGCCTCTCCGTTCTTATGTGTTCAATATTGCCAGTCTGCTAATTGGTCTCTCTGCTTCCACATGATCTCTCTACCGTTCAGTCTCAGTGCACCTGCTATAACCATCCTCTTGAGATGTGAGTTAATTCCTATCCTCCCTATGTGGAGGATACTCTACAATGGTTTCTGTTCCATTCAGACTAAATTCCAATGGCCTACAAGGCCCTGCACATATCAAGCCCTGTGACCTCTCTGACCATTTTCTCCTGTTCCTCTCTCCCCATCACTTTACTCCAGCCACACTACAAGGGTGCAACATGGTTTGTCCTGTTGGGGAAAGCCTGGCAGTTTCTTACAAAGTCCAATAGCCACAGACTACACAGCTCCATCCCACTCTGGGGTATTTAAACAAGAAAGATAACTTTTATTCATACAAAAACTTTTATGTCACTATTAATAATGGCTTTGTTATTAATAGCCCCAAATTGGAAACACTCAAATGGCCTTCCACTGATGAATGGATGAAAAACTGCAGTACATCCATGCAGTGGAATACTACCTGCCAAGTGGAAGGAAAGAATGACACTTAAATGCATTATGCTAAGTGAAAGAAACTGGACTCAAAGTCCATATACTGATGTTCCATTTGTAGAACCCCCGGGCCAGTGTGATGGCATTGACTACAGAGGGGTGCATGGAGATTTTTTTTTGGAGGTGATGGACATGTTCTATATCTTTATATCTTGATTCGGGTTGGACTTACAAGACTGCATGCATTTCTCAAAAACTTGGCTAACACCAGAAAAAGGAAATTACTGCATGGAAATTACACCTTCATTTAAAAATGGGGTAAAAACATATTCAAATACCATTCTATAAAATGTGTATAGAATAAATCATAGAAATATGAATATACATAATTATAGCCTTTGAACTAGTGGAGAACTTAACTCTGTGGATTTAGCAAAGCGTAGGTTGCAGACACTAACATTAGCTCCTCCTAACTGTTATAGTACAGCGAGGATGCATTGTTAATTAACACCAGAATCACATGGCCATATTTCCAATTTTTCTATTGTGTAGAGTTCACATATGTTCATGTCAAAAATTCTTTTTATTTTTAAAGATTTTGTTTCATTTGAGACAGAGAGAGAGAGCACAAGAGGGGGTAGGGTGAGAGGGAGAAGCAGACTCCCTGCTGAGCAGGGAGCCTGATGCCAGACTCTAATCCCAGGACTCCAGGATCATGACCTGAGCTGACAGCAGTCGCTTAACCAACTGAGCCACCCAGGCGCCCCCATGTCAAAAATTCTAAGAATGCTTTTGCCCCAGGAGTATTTATTGTTATGTAAATATCCTTGGTTGTGTTTATAAAATCTTTAATTGTAGACCTTTTTAAGTATTATAAAGGTTAATGAGATAAATGAATCAGCTGGACTCAACTTATATTTTTAGTTACCTCCTGTCTTCCAGTGGGATCCAAGTGGATCAGCTGCAGTTCTGTTAAAATGAGGCCTGCACAGCACTTGTTTTTTATAAGGGAGTTGGCAACTTTAAAAAAAAAAAAAAAAGGTATAGCCTGACGTTGTCTTCCTTTTATCCATTCTAAAGTGACAAGAGCTAGCTCTGCCTTATCTTCTAAGAAATACAAGGGTTTTTGTTTTTTGTTTTTTTTTTCCCCATCATCTTTTCTCTCTAGGAGAACATCAAAACCATTCCATCCTGTGTATTTATGAAATGTGGAACACTCAGCTCAAAAGCTGCTCTTGTTATAAAATTATTTGCCGTAGAAGGACTGTTTATCTGCCTAGCGCCCCACTGGGGGTAGAGCTTCCTGGTGTAAGTGTCCCTCCACATAAAAACTTGGAGGAATTCTTGAACGGAAGATGCTATGATGCCAGGAAAGGATTTGTTGAGGATGACTGAGGTCACGATCTGAAATAAATATGTTATGTTAATCAATTGTAGTAATCCTTAAAGGCACACTTCATATCTGGCTGGGAATGAAGAAATTGGACCTGATGAAGAGCAGGCTTTAGGGTCAGATTCTGTGAATCCCTGTACTTTCACTTACTAGTTGTATAAGTTTGGGCAAATTATTTAAAATCTCTCGGTGCCTTGATTTCCTCATTTGTCAAGACTGTTAACATAGACTCTCAATTATTCATTTTGGGAGCAGTTAAACAAGCACAGGATGACAAGTGAACATATTTATAGTATGAACGTGTGGACCTATTGCATCCATTTTGAGAAAGACAGCAGCTGAGAAAATTTACCATGTAGTTTATATAAGTCCTACTCTAGCTGAGCACTAAAATGGCCCCTTAGTTTTGCTGATATCAGTAGCACTTTAGACCTTGAATCTAACTATCTTCAAGAACTCTGGTTGTTCACTTCCCCACTACCTAGTTACTCCGGAAAACAGCACGGATTTCCCTGGGGAAGAATTGAGACAGAGCCCACCATGCATGTGTTTGGTGGCATGACAAGATCCTTTTTCAAGAGGACTGGCTCTCCCTTGATCAGTGGGCTCTAGGACCATGAACGGAGCTAGGTCTGGGACCTGGATGTGATTTTGATTTTGTGATGTGGTCTGTGATTTTCCATTCTGGTGGTTGATGTCAGCCTTTTCTTCACCAGATCTAATTTCTTCTTTCTGATTTTAGAAATCAAGCAATACCATATTAGGTCTCCATCTACTGCCCTCCCAGAATAGTATAATATATTAGCCATAGCCATAGATTTGGTCAACACACCGTATTGTTGCTCTAACCTTGACTCCCATTATACCTACTTTGTTTATGATGGTTAAGTCTTAAAACCTGGCCTCTACTAGTCCAGGATCCTATCATCTTTAAGATATCTAAGGGTTCTGGGGCGCCTGGGTGGCTCAGTCGTTAAGCAGTTGACTTCGACTCAGGTCATGATCCCAGAGTCCTGGGATCGAGCCCCACATCGGGCTCCCTGCTCAGCGGGAAGCCTGCTTCTCCCTCTCCCACTCCCCCTGCTTGTGTTCCCGCTCTCGCTGTCTCTGTCTGTCAAATAAATAAATAAAATCTAAAAAAAAAAAAAAAGATATCTAAGAGTTCAATTCCATGGCCCATAGAAGAGATCCTATCTCAAAGGTATTAATAGCCCTCTCTCCCCCTGCTCACTCTCTCTCCCCATCTCTCTCTCTCTCTCTCAAATACATAAATCTTAAAAAAAAAAAAAAAACACTGCCATGATGGCCTTCTGATTTTCATAGCAACCATAATGTCAGTAATTTACTAAACTTGTCCTTTTCTGCTTGCTCCAATGCAAGCAAAAGGAGACACCACATTGTACAATTCTTCAATTACCCTTTCCTTTATATAGATTAATACAGAAGCTACTTGATTCTGTAATGACTTAATCTCATCCTACGCTTCATCATATTATCTACAGATGAGCATTTTTATAATTGTGATGCCATTACCGCCAGAGGTTATCAATACTGCACCTACCTGCAACAATGGGTTTCCTATTGCTTTTAGAGAGTCAGTCTTAGTACTGAATCTCAACCTTTAGGTCTGCTTTCCAGGACAACTCTTGGAAACAACCGTCTTATCCCAGTTTCCCTAGAAAATAGCCTGAATCAAAGCTCAAATGTTGATGGCTTATCAGGAGATGTCGTTCCAACTAAACAAGAGTAGGAGAAAAGGGAGTAAAGTAGGGTAGAGTTGCTGCTTGGTGAATTACAGAGCCATCTATAAGTCCAGAAAAATACATAGCCAGCTGCTGGGTCATGTAGGGGGTATCTAGTTAGGCTCTCAGTGGGAGAGACAGAAGAGCTGACATGTTTGCTGTCTCCCATCTTCTCTCTCCAAGTGGTCAAATTTCACTGAATGAGACAATGACTTCACACATTTTCTGCATTTCATCACCTGACACTTCATGGAAACTGCTCTGAATATCGTATCTCATGCTCTGTGGTATGGCATCTCACCCAAGACTAGAGGGGTAGGAGGATCTGGAGTGTCCTTGGTCAGAGCCAGAAGACCTCAGGGCCACAGCTACTGTGGTTCCAGCCATGATGGGTATGATGAAGACCATACAGGAGCCCAGTGCTCATCCTGGGAATCAAGCAGAGCTCAGCTGATTACCCCTTATTTATATTTTTCTTTCTAATGCTTTTTTGTGCAGCCAATTTTTTTATACAATTATATCAGGGATGGAAGAAATAAAGTGGAAAATCAGTCATACAGCTTTTGAAAGGCTAAATCTGATGTTGAAGAGCAGATTTGGGCCGAATAACAAGGACAAGGCTGACCTTAGGCAAATCCCTGGTTTTGAGAGACATTTAATAGAATTCCTGTTCTAACAAGTGTGTTTTTAGTTAGAGATATCTATCTCTAATTTAAGTGACAGACATTTAAAACTGTTATTTGGTTTTTGCTAACCTATAGAAATTGGCTGACATGATCTGGATGTTAGCTATTAAGACATGTCCACATTTTTTAGAGGCTAGACTAGACACAAGGGAGGCTTGTGCTTTTGCATAGAGACCTAACTGTAAAAAAACAAAACAAAACAAAAAACAAAGATAAACTTAAAAGGATTGAAGTTTGATAGCATAATTTTTTGTTCTAGTAATTAAATGTGGGCCTCCATGTCTTTCTGTTTATCTGTCTATCTGTCTATCTATCTATCCATTCATCTATCATCTTTCTTTACACCTATCTGTCTTATACACACACAGGCATACATATATACATATAGTCTTTTTTGGGTTAACCTTTCATTTTCAAGGTCAAACACTGAGCTGGTGAAAAGGGGGATTTAATTAAGAATGCTTAAGACACCTAAAAGAAATTGTACCTTTAAAATACAAGCAGTTAGACATCATTAATGGAAAGAGAGTCTTAAGGATTAGCATCTATTACTAAGTATTCTTGTGATACATCCAGAAAAACAACCTGCCACCATGAAGGTACTCTGAAAAGAACAGTAGATCAAAGTGACACCCAGCATTCATTTTTTGACAAGCAGCTACGGTTTGGAAAGCACACTGGGGTACATATTAATATCTGGATTGAAAAAGGAATCTGTGACAGCATTCTAAGTGCTTGACAAAAGCAGACTGAGGGAAAATATTATAATCCAACAATATAAATCAACCACCAATCAGTTAACACTTACCCTATGTCAGGCATAAGGTTAAACACGACACATACATTATCTTCTTCGGTCTTTCACTGCATCTTTTAAGTGTGAGGTCTCATCATTTTACCAAATGCAAGTGAATTCCAGAGAGTTTTAAAAATTAATTCCCTGGAGACAATATTTGGAATCAGATCTCTGTGCTTAAGGCTTGTTCTCAGAAGCCCTACAGTGTGTATGCCCTCACTAGCATTAATAGAGTTCCTCCAGTGTGCTGGGTACTCTACACTCATGATCTCAGGAATGTTCTCAGCCACACTATGCTCAGTGATGAGAACACTAGGTCTCAGTAAAGAGAAGAGGTTTTTGTAAACCACAGAGCTAGTAACTGACAGAGACCACTACAGCCACAAGCAACCTCATTCCAAATCCCCAGCCTTCCCATTGCTTTGTGATGTTGCCTAATTCTCAAACAATGCAGCTGGTTCAGCTTTGTGAATTCTGTCCATGGCTTCATTCCATCCCATAGTTCATTTGCTCCAGAAAAATGCATGTGTCGGAGCAATTCTAGTTAGATAAATATTAGCTAGGAGTCCCACTGATGACTCACACTCATTTAAAGACATCCTACTTTTTCTCCAGCCCAAAAACTATCAGGGCTCTGCCCAGTTTACAGGCTAAGAAAAATTTTAATCTCTCAAGCATTTCTGAATTCAAATGGAATAGTAGCAAGTCAAGCTGTTATTTTGCCTTACAATATCAACTTCAAAGTAAAAAAAAAAGAAAAAAAGAAAAAAGGCTGGCCATCTGAAGATCCAAAGGCAGCAGTATAAAAGGCAAGCTGTTCTTTCCATGATTCCTTGCAAGTGTGTCTCCAAATTTTAGCCCTCAACAAAAACTGAGAGGATGAAGATAAAGGGATCAACTATCATTTCTGTTTAAAGAGCTGGATGCAGTGAAGGCATCAAACTGGGTCGCCAAGAGAACCAACGCAGATTTGTATATTTTAATGATGTCACCTAAGGCTGGTGATAATGCAGCAAAATGAATTTTTTGATCAATTATTGGTGGGTATAACCCTTCTGGAAATCAATTTGCAAGACATAGAAAGAGCCTTCAAAATGTTGTCATCTGTTCGTACAGGAATTCCATTCAGAAATCTCTGTTAAGGGGGTGTCTGGGTGGCTCAATCGGTTACGTATCAGGACTCTTGATCTCAGCTTAGGTCTTGATCTCAGGGTCATGAGTTGGGAGAGGAGCCTACTTAAAGAAGGGAGGGAGACAAAGAGGGAGGGAGGGTGGGAGGAAGGAAGGAAGGAAAGAAAGAAAGAAGAAGAAATAAAGAAAAAGAAAGAAAGAAAGAAAGAAAGAAGGAAAGAGAAAGAAAGAAAGAAGGAAAGAAAAAGAAAGAAAGGAAGAAAGAAAGAAAAAGAAAGAATGGAAGAAGAAAGAAAGAAAGAAAGAAAGAAAGAAAGAAAGAAAGAAAGAAAGAAAGAAAAAGAAAGAAAGAAAGAAAGAAAGAAAGAAAGAAAGAAAGAAAGGAAAGAAAGAAAGAGAAAGAAAGAAAGAAAGAAAGAAAGAAGAAAGAAAGAACGAAAAGAAAGAAAGAAAGAAGGAAGGAAGGAAATCCCTCTTAAGGAACTGATGCCAAGTAGAAATAGCTTCGTGGGCTAAAATACTGTCCAGTTGTCACAGGGTGTTTGTGTTGTATTTGATGGACAAATATTAATAGACAAGGACAAAAGTTATAGGTTCTTTAATAGAACTAAAAGATACAACTTAGGACAAAAACAGTTCTGCAGAGCACAGGTACAGCAGTATCCAAATTAGAGGAGCTCATTCTTCTGGCCTTGTCAAGGCCCCACAGAGGTGCTCACCCACCAACTCTGGGTGAGGACAGTGTTGGGCTCTTTGAAACCATCCTTTTTCATTCTTCCAAGACCTGGCCAGGGGATAAGGGAGTATTACTGATTCCTACCAGCCCTCCTGGAGACAAGTGACAAGGTTCTCTGCTCCCCAGGAGAAGGTGGCTGGTAACACTCTAGCACATGGGTGATGCTTGTGGCAAAACTGAGTGAATCAAGTGTAAATTTCCCTCAAGATATCCCCTACAGCTAATTTATAAATCTAAACAGATCCTGTAACATGGAATGGAGAGTTACAGGTTCAAAGACATGAACTTACTAATGCTGATCATATTTAAGCTACAAAAATGGTAGTGTCGTATGGCTCAATCTAATAAATGATGACACGTGCATTCAACAGAAGAGTATATAACCACTAAAAGCGATGTGTATGAAGATTTCATAAGCAGGAGCACCTGGCTGCCTCAGTCAATAGAGCATGGGATTCTTGATCTCAGGGTCCTGAGTTCAAGCCCCACGATGGGTGTAGAGCTTACTTAAAAAGAGAGAAAG
Organism: Halichoerus grypus; assembly: GCF_964656455.1. NCBI lineage: Eukaryota > Metazoa > Chordata > Mammalia > Carnivora > Phocidae > Halichoerus > Halichoerus grypus. The sequence continues at coordinate 10,368,011 of NC_135716.1, read as the reverse complement.
GAAGGGGCGCCTGGGTGGCTCAGTTGGTTGAGCAACTGCTTTCTGCTCAAGTCATGATCCTGGAGTCCCAGGATTGAGTCCCGCATTGGGCTCCCTGCTCAGTGGGGAGTCTGCTTCTCCCTCTGACCCTCCCCACTCTCATTCTCTCTCTCAAATAAATAAATAAAATCTTAAAGAGAGAGAGAGATTTCATAAGCAACGTGGAAAGTGCTTTTATTATGGTATTAAATTAAAAAGTGGGCAGAAATATTACAAATGAAAGATGGAGATGTTTTCAAGCACGTAAATAAGGTCGCAAAGGAAAAATCCTGAAAATGAATGCATCTTTCCAGCCCTCCACCCTCCCTTCCTCTCTCCACATCCTCAAAAACCAAAACACAAACAAACTAAAAAAGTACTGAACTGAGAACTGGCCCACCTGGCTTTTGGTTCCAGCTGTGCTGTCAACCATTTGAAGTTATCCGGAGGAAGACCCTACAGATCTGTCCATGCTTGGTCTCACTGGCCCATCTGTCCCATAGGAGAGGGGTTCTACATGACACCTGAGGGCCCCAGAGCACTAAGATTTCATTCAAAAAGTCAATATAACTTGAGCACAGGATTCTCTATTTTGGTAAGCTATGACTTTGTTAGGCTCAGAAAGACAAAAAGCAGGGCTTGTTAATAGTTACAGAACCCATGGAAAATAGAAACTGGTGCATGGCTGTCCTCCCAAGTCAATTTTCTAACCTAGTCAGGTTGATCAGCCTATTTTGTTACTCAATTAAAACAATGTTCTTTAATTAAGTCCTTTGAAATTGCTTAGTTTAATTGGATTCTTGGTTCTCAGGGAGGTAAAAAGACAGTAGATTTTTTTAGATGGCAACATATCAAGAGTTGGATTCCTGTATGAGTTCTAGCAGTCTGGGGGGGAGTCTTTTGGGTTTTCCACACAAAGTATCATATCATCTGCAAAGAGTGAGAGTTTGACTTCTTCTTTGCTAATTTGGATGCATTTTATTTCTTTTTGTTGTCTGATTGCTGTGGCTAGGACTTCTAGTACTATGTTGAATAGCAGTGGTGATAGTGGACATCCCTGCCATGTTCCTGACCTTAGGGGGAAAGCTCTCAGTTTTTGCCACTGAGAATGATATTCACTGTGGGTTTTTCATAGATGGCTTTTATGATATTGAGGTATGTACCCTCTATCCCTATACTCTGAAGAGTTTTGATCAAGAAAGGATGCTGTACATTGTCAAATGCTTTTTCTGCATCTATTGAGAAGATCATATGGTTCTTGTTCTTTCTTTTATTAATGTAGTGCATCACATTGATTGATTTGCGGATGTTGACCCAACCTTGCAGCCCAGGGATAAATCCCACTTGGTCGTGGTGAATAATCCTTTTAATGTACTGTTGGATCCTATTGGCTAGTATTTTGGTGAGAATTTTTGCATCCATGTTCATCAGGGATATTGGTCTGTAATTCTCCTTTTTGATGGGGTCTTTGTCTGGTTTGGGGAATCAAGGTAATCATGGCTCATAAAACGAGTCTGGAAGTTTTCCTTCCATTGCTATTTTTTGGAACAGTTTCAGGAGAATAGGTATTAATTCTTCTTTAAATGTTTGGTAAAATTCTCCTTGGAAGCCATCTGGCCCTGGGCTTTTGTTTGTTGGGAGATTTTTGATGACTGCTTTAATTTCCTTAGTGGTTATAGGTCTGTTCAGGTTTTCTATTTCTTCCTGGTTCAGTTTAAGACATGTATCATATGATCTCACTGATATGAGGAATTCTTAATCTCAGGAAACAAACTGAGGGTTGCTGGAGTGGTGGGGGGTGGGAGGGATGGGGTAGCTGGGTGATAGACATTGGGGAGGGTATGTGCTATGGTGAGCACTGTGAATTGTGTAAGACTGTTGAATCACAGACCTGTACCTCTGAAACAAATAATACATTATATGTTAAAAAAAGAAGAAGAAGATAGCAGGAAGGGAAAAATGAAGGGGGGAAAATTGGAGGGGGAGATGAACCATGAGAGACTATGGACTCTGAGAAACAAACTGAGGGTTCTAGAGGGGAGTGGGGTGGGGGAATGGGTTAGCCTGGTGATGGGTATTAAAGAGGGCACGTACTGCATGGAGCACTGGGTGTTATGCGCAAACAATGAATCATGGAACACTACATCAAAAACTAATGATGTAATGTATGGTGATTAACATAATGTAATAAAAGAAAAAAAAGAGTTGGGAGGGGGTGTTTTTGTTTTGCGCATGAAAACTGTTTCTTAACTATTTTTCTTCCTATTTTCTTGACTTTTTGGTGTTATAAACAGAGTCTGAGATAACTGGGTATATTCCAAACAGAGTTCAAGGCTTCTCTCAGAAAAAGGTCACCCAAAGATATGTCACACACTTTATAGAACAAGCACATTAGAGTTTTAAAATAAGAATTTTGTTTAAATTTCAAAACAACAGAAACAAGAAGGCTTTGTTAGGAACGGCCACTTCTAATGTTCAATTTGAAATAGGTTTTAATATACAACTTTTCCTTGACATGTTCAAATATCATAAGAATTTGTATTACCTCCCTCTTGAGTCTGTATTCCAAAAATAGAGTGGAAATTGTCCAATTTATGCTTTCCTATCTATCTTGCTTATAATGGAAGATAGAAAATCAAACAACATCAATCCTGGAATATAATGTTGACATTCACCATCATCAAAATCAATTCTCTCACATTTTGAAGAAAATTTAAAATCGGTATATAGAGTTATACAGAATTTACTATTTTAACCAATATTTAAGTGGCACTGCTTACACAGTGAACATTGTGTTGGACACCGGGTGCTCAACAGTGAACTCACAGTCCAGAGGGCAAAATAGACCTAAACCAAATAATTGCAACAGTGATTGTCATAAAGTGAGACATATTGTCATAATGTGTGACATTATAGTCATCTCTTCTGGCCCAGAGGAGGAACAGGGCTATCTGGAACATTTCCCTGAAGATGTGACCTTTCAGCTGAAAACAGAGGAGCTGGTGGAAAGATCTTGGATCTTGTTTTCTCACACAAGGCCTATGAGAGACATAGAATGTTGAGTTGGAGAGGAATTTAAGGTTCAAGAAGTCTAACATTCTGATTTGACTCCTGAGGCAGAATGGCATTAGTACTGCTGATTTTCCTACCCAGGCTCTGCTACTTCATGGACAGGCAACAAGGGGGATCAGTAGGACAGCTCCTTAACTTCCCTGAGTCATTTCTAGTTAGCTATGGCCTCACTCTACCATCACCACCCGCTCAAATTGTTTTCTGCTTTGCATGTATCAGGCACTGTGTTCAGCCTTTTCTATTACCTCACTGAACTTCACAAACTTGAGTGATGGGTAACAGCCACACTGTGCAGATAAGCAGGAGCCACTGTTAATCCCAGCTGAACAAGAGACCCCAGGCAAGATCCACCCAACGAATTGTAGAAAACCCACAGAAATGTGAGAGAGAATGATAAATTGTTATTGGTAGCCACTAAGTTTCGGAGCAATGTGTTAGTAGGTGACCAACTGTTCCCTTTTGCCTGGGATTAAAGGTTCTTATAAGATATAGGGACTTTCAATGCTAAAAACTTTGACAAACCATTCAATGTCAGCTGGGAACATGTGTATTAGGGGACAAACCAGCATTAAAACCCTAAAGCTGCAGATTCGAGAGTCTCAGTGAACCCTACGCATAAGAAACATCATGAAAATTATACTTCAATTATGCTCAGAGGTTTTTTTTTAGGTTGTAAAGAATCCGACTCACCAGAAAACCACAAGTCTCTGCTTCTGAAAATTTACAAGGTTGTATAGTCATCTTTTAATTGTGATTATTACCCTCCATCTCTGAGGAAGTGCAAGGAGCAGACTATGACAACAATTCTATCTCCAGTTGTGCAGAAAATGCCAGAAACAAAGACCTCTGGCTCTCTCCAGTCACTGTGGCCTCCCAGAAAAACCTGCTGATTAAAATCCCTCCACCAATGTGGCAGAGTGTATAAGAAATAAGCTACTGGATCAAATCCTTTTAGGTTTCAGTTGGTCTATGATAATGGCCACAGGTCTAAAGATCTTTCCAAATATCTCTTGGTCTCTTTGGATCCCTGATAAAAATCTTTGGATGACATGTTCTTCCCCTCCCTGTACTGACCCTACCTGTCAGTCACCTTCAGTCTTAATTCCTTCCTGTTGCAGAATCAATGAAAGTTCTATCTGTAAACTTGTTAATAACAGTACTCCCATCATTATATTTTCACCTTATATAATTTTAGTTTCTTATGATTACCATATGGACTCTTGAGGATGACTAAATAATAGATAATATTTATAAGCATTTCCTATGCTCTAGGCATCTGCCTTACATACCTTACATAACCTAAATTATCTTATTTGTTCTTCACAAGAACCTTATAGGGTAAGTACAGTCGATTCCTGTTATTCACAGTAGTTATGTTCTAGAAAGTCAATTCTTATTATTCATAGCAGCTGTTACTCTCTGCATTAGTGAACACTCAGCTGCTGATTTTAGGGGAAGTACAGGATTAGGATTAGGTTTAGACATTAAGATTGGGAGGGGCGCCTGGATGGCTCAGTTGGTTAAGCGTCTGTCTTCCGCTCAGGTCACGATCCCAGGGTCCTGGGATTGAGTCCAGCATCCGGCTCCCTGTTCAGCGGGGAGCTACACCTCCCTTTCCTGCTGCTCTTGCTTGTGTGCGCTCTCTCTCTCTGTCAAATAAATATATAGAATCTTAAGAAAAAAAAGAAATTAGATTAGGTTCCTGGGAGCCTACAGATCAACACCTAACCTTGTTTTATGTGTGTCTCTGTTGAAAGATACCTTATTTAATGTATGTGGTTAACTCATCAACATTGAACTCACCATCAACAGCACTAGAATTCATGACTAAGGTTTGTCCAATGCGCTTAATTCCTGCAGAAGGCCCATCACAGCAATCTTGAGCTCAGGAGCAATAGTGCTTCAGCACCACACTGGAGGGCATTTTAAAATGAATTCACTAACAAAAAGCGCAAAAATGCAAAAAATGTGGCACTGACTAGACTACTTAAAGGACATTTGTTTACAGTATGAGAGCTGAAACAAGAAGATAGAGCATCGCCTTGTTCAACATCAGCTGGGAACATGCGCATCAGGGGACAAATTTTTCACCTCTCTGCACATGCCCACGAATGATGGTGAATACACCACGAGTATGCATTTGGAGCCTACGAATAAACTTTAGTGAGTAGGTGAATTTGCAAATACAGAATCTAGGAATATTGAGGATTGATTGAATAGGAATGCTCATGACCCACCTTTTACAGGGAAAGAAACACAGAGTAGTTAATTAATTTTCTCAAGGTTATATTGCTCATAAATAAGAGTCAGGATTCAAACCCCAACACCTTGACTCCAGAGCTAAGCTCTTAACCATTGTGCTGTCTCCTATGATACAGTACTTTCTATTGAATGGCACTCATTCCAATCAGCAATAATGAGGTATAACAAAGAAATATAAAATCTCAGTGGCTTACAACAACAGACACTGATTTATCTTGCAGACAGATCTGTGGGTTGGCTGGTATTCTGCTGACCCCATTTAGGCTTACCTGGGTTCAGTTTGGGTTCAGGTCTGCTTCATTCTCCATTCTACTTAAGCAAGTGCCTACTCAGAGCTTGTTCTTATCACAAATAGCAGAAACAAAATAGGCCAAAGTGTTCAACACAATGTATTTAATACAAACACATTGAAGGCTTGGTTCCTAAGTCCATTAAATTTCAAAACAAGTTATTTGGCCAAGCCCAAAGACCATGGTTTTATCCACTCAAGTCACAGATACTGCAAGGTCACATGGCACAGGGTGCAGATGTATAATTCTAACAAAGAATGGAGTGAAGAATAGAAACAGTGGTTGACTTTTTAACAATGTCTCTGGTTAGATCAAAAAGCATTGCACTTTTGCCAAGGTCCTTATTGTCTTTCTTTTTTTTTTATTGAAGTATAATTAACATACAGTGTTATATTGGTTTCAGGTGTACAATATGATTCAATAGCACTATACATGACTCAGTGCTCATCATGATTAGTGTACTCTTAATCCCCACCACCTGTTTCACCCACCCCCCACCCACCTCCCCTCTGGTGACCATCAGTCTGTTATCTGTATTTAAGAGTCGTTTTGTGTTTGACTTTTGTTCATTAGTTTTGTTTCTTAAATTCTACATAGGAGTAAAATCATATGGTGTTTGTCTTTCTCTGACTTATTTCACTTAGCATTTTACTGTCTATATCCATCCATGTTGTTGCAAATAGTTACGATCTCATTCTTTTTTATGAATGAGTAATATTCCAGTGTGTGCGTGTGCGTGCGTGTGTGTGTGTGTGTGTGTATACTACATCTTCTTTATCCATTCATCTATAAATGGACAGTTGGGCTGCTTCCATATCTTGGCTATTGTAAATAATGCTGCAGTAAACACAGGGAAGCTTGTATCTTTTTGAATTCATGTTTTCATTTTCTTTGGGTTCTTTTAGAAAGGCAAGTGTTCATCCTAAACCCCTTACTTCGAGCTGAAGAACCACACTTACTCTCCTGATTCATGTTGGTTCTGCACTGGGATGGGTTACCTCTTGCTCTGAGGATGATCTAGGCAGTGGTATCTTGAAGTTCAATTTAAAAAGGCAAAGATTCTGCAAATATGGTGTCAACTGGACAGAACTGGACAGAATTGGAAAATCTAAGTATGTGCCAAAGTTAAGAATAACAGGCTGTCCACATAGAAGTGACAATTCAAAGGTCCAAGACAATGCCCTCAGAAATTTGTGAACTGACCAGCCCCTAGCTGTGGTAATTGTTCAGAAGATTCCTGGGACATAGGTTGCTGTATGCACACAAGCTTAAAGAAATCAGCCCAAAGCTGACCACTCAGGCACCCAGCCCTTTGGCCTATACCAGTCAATTCCCCTTCCTTCTACCCTCTCCTGGCTTTCAGGAGACATTTATTGGCCCCAGTGCCATCACCTGACTATCACCTGACTGCTTCTACCTGTACCTTCTAACTCTGCAATCCACCTGCTCCATTGTGCCAGATACCCCATTCCCGGCTCCCTCATTATCTGATACCTTCTAGGTTGAATCTGAGTCTTCTTTTCTCCTTCAGGACTTGTTTTGTGTTCTCCTCCTGGTAAGCTGAGGAACATCTATCTGTATAGTCTTTCATTAATTATTAAATCTGTCCCTGTATGAGCCAGTTAAAACTTGGTTTCTTTCATTTGGTTGGTGTTCCTCATTTACCTTGCAACTGGCACCAGGCCAGAGGGGGCAAGATCTGACATGTAACATTTCCCTATCCTTAAGTTCTCATCAAATGACTCCTCTGTGGCATTCTGATTAAGGGAAAATCCACTGGATGAGGAGTTCAGAGACCTGTGGTCTTGTTCGTGCCTCACCATTAACTTAATTAATGACTTTGAGAAAATTATTTCTCTGCTTCTCTGCGAATGGGCTGGTAGAACCCAATCAGGTCTTCTTCTTTTTTTTTTTTTCCCTTGCTGGTCTCTTTTTTTAATTAGTATCTATTTTTTATTTAAATTCAATTAATTAATCTGTAGTGTATTATAAGTTTCAGAGGTAGAGTTCAGTGATTCATCAGTTATATATAACACCCAGTGCTCATTCCATCAAGTGCCCTCCTTAATGCCCATCACCCAGTTACCCCAACCCCCATCCGCTCCCCTCCAGCAACCCTTAGTTTGTTTCCTATAGTTAAGAGTCTCATGGTTTGTCTCACTCTATTATTTTGTCTTATTTTATTTTTCCCTCACTTCCCCTATGCTTTCCACATATGAGTGAGATCTTATGATAATTGTCTTTCTCTGACTGACTTATTTAGCTTAGCATAATACCTTCTAGTTCCATCCACATCATTGCAAATGTTAAGATTTCATATCTGATGGCTGAGAAATATTACATTATGTGTGTATATCTTCTTTATCCCATCAGCTCTTCTTAAATTCCTTTAGTAGCCAAATGCATTTTAAAAAATAAAATCTAGAAGGGGAGGAGCAAGATGGCGGAGGAGTAGGAGACCTAAATTTCGTCTGGTCACAGGAATTCAGCTGGATAGGGATCAAACCATTCTGAACACCTACAAACTCAACATAGATCAAAGAAAAGAATAGCAGCAACTCTCTGAAAAGAAAAGCGACCACTTTCTGGAAGGTAGGACCTGCAGAGAAGTGAATCCGAGGCGATATTCAGGAAGATAGATGGCAGGGTAGGGGGCCTCCGTCAGCTGCTACTGGCAAGTGATAGAGCCGTGGAGCACAAAATAGGAACTTTTAGAAGTCTGCTCTGCTGAGGGACATCACTCCAGTGGCTAAGCAGGGGGATGGAACCCTCGCTGGGACAGTGCGGTCTCAGGACCCTCGGGGTCACAGAAAGACCGGGGGTGCCTGAGTGCAGCAGAGCTCCCAGGTATTGGAGCGGGGAAGCCGTCTGCAGAGATGGAGCCGAGGCGCGGGCTCTCAGCTTGGGGTTGCCATAAACCATGATCCACGGCACAGTTGGGCCACTGCTCTTCCAGCAGGGACAAAACAACTGGCAGATCCAGAGAGACTCCCCTTCCTCCCCCGGGAGGAGCGGCACAGTGTGCACCCCAGGGATCTGCTGGGTTTGGAGACTCCACACAGGATCGGGTGCCAGAGATAGAAATGTTCAGTCACAGGCTGGGTGAGCATGGAGTGCGGCCGGAGACTGGGAGATGTGAGTGATTGACTGCTTTTCTCTGGGGCTCACTGAGGAGCGGGGCCCCGAGTTCTCGGCTCCTCCGGGGCAGAGATTGGGAGGCCACCATTTTCACTCTAGTCCTCCAAAGTTGTACTGAAAGCTTGCAGGGAACAAAAGCTCCCGAGAGCAAACCTGAGCAGATTACTTAGCCCAGCCCCCCGCAAGGGCTGGGCAATTCCACCTCCGGCAAAGACATTTGAGAACCACGGCAACAGGCCCCTCCCTCAGGAGATCAGCAAGAACAGCCAGCCAATACCAAGTTTACTGATCAATGAGAATGGCAGAAATCCAGCACTAGGGGAATACAGCACATAGAATTCACAGCTTTTTTCCCCCTGATTCTTTAGTCTTTCAAAGTTAATTTTTCTAATTGTCTTTTTTTCTTTTCCTTTTTTTTTTGAATTTTTCTTTTCCCCTTTTTCAACCAACATCTTATCAATCCCTTTTAAAAAAATCTTTCTTATTTTTCATTTTTAGAGTCATATTCTATCCCTTCATAGTAGTTAACCTTATTTTTGGTATGTATATAAGTTGTTCTCTCTTTAAAATTTTGGGATACAGTTTCTTCTAACAGACCAGAATGTACCCTAAATCTCTAGTGTATGGCTTTGTTCTAGTCTCCTGCCTGATCACATTCTCTCCCCGCCTTTTTTTTTTTAATTCCTCTTCTTTCTTTTTTCAGCCAACTTCTTATCAATTCCTTTTATAAAATCTTTTATAATTTTCATCTTTACAGTCATATTCCATCCCTTCATCGTATTTACCCTTCTTTTTGTACATATATAAGTTTTTCTTTCTTTAAAACTTTGGGAGGCACTTTCTTCTAACAGACCAAAATACGCCCAAAATCTAGTGTGTGGCACTGATCTATGCACCAGCCTGATCATATTTGATCATATTCTGGTTTTTTGTTTGTTTGTTTCTTTGTTTTTATCTTTATCTTTTTCTTTTTTCTTTCTTTCCCTTTCTTTTGCCCCAGTTTCAGGTCTCTTCTGATTTGTTTTAGTGTATATTTTTCTGGGGTCATTGTTACCCCATTAGCATTTTGTTCTCTCATTCATCTATTCTCTTCTAGACAAAATGACAAGACGGAAAAAATAACCTTAAAAAAAAAGAACAAGAGGCAGTACCGACTGCCAGGGACCTAATCAATACGGACATTAGTAAGATGTCAGAACGAGAGTTCAGAAAGACGATTTTAAAGATACTAGCTGGGCTTGAAAAAAGCATGAAAGATATTAGAGAAACCCTTTCTGGAGAAATAAAAGAACTAAAATCGAACCAAGTCGAAATCAAAAAGGCTATTAATGAGGTGCAATAAAAAATGGAGGCTCTCACTGCTAGGATAAATGGGGCAGAAGAGAGAATTAGTGATATAGAAGACCAAATGATGGAAAATAAGGAAGCTGAGAAAAAGAGAGGTAAACAACTACAGGATCACGAGGGCAGAATTCGAGAGGTAAGAGATACCCTAAGACAAAACAATATTAGAATAATTGGGATCCCAGAAGAAGAAAGAGAGAGAGGGGCAGAAGGTATATTGGAGCAAATTACAGCAGAGAACTTCCCTAATTTGGGGAAGGAAGCAGGCATCAAAATACAGGAGGCACAGCGAACCCCCCTCAAATTCAATAAAAATAGGTCAACACCCCGACATCTAATAGTAAAACTTACGAGTCTCAGAGACAAAGAGAAAATCCTGAAAGCAACTTGGGACAAAAGATCTGTAGCCTACAATGGTAGAGACATTAGATTGGCAACAGACCTATCCACAGAGACCTTTCAGGCCAGAAAGGACTGGCATGATATATTCAGAGCACTAAATGAGAAAAATATGCAGCCAAGAATACTATATCCAGCTAGGCTGTCATTGAAAAGAGAAGGAGAGATAAAATGTTTCCAGGACAAACAAAAAAGAAAGGAATTTGCAAACACAAAACCAGCCCCACAAGAAATATTGAAAAGGGTCCTCTAAGCAAAGAGAGAGCCTAAAAGCAACATAGACCAGAAAGGAACACAGACAATATACAGTAACAGTCACCTTACAGGCAATACAATGGCACTAAATTCATATCTTCCAATAGTTACCCTGAATGTAAATGGGCTAAATGCCCCAATCAAAAGACACAGGCTATCAGATTGGATAAAAAAACAAGACCCATCGATATGCTGTCTGCAAGAGACTCATTTTAGACCCAAAGACACCCCCAGATTGAAAGTGAGGGGGTGGAAAACCATTTACCATGCTAATGGACACCAAAAGAAGGCTGGGGTGGCAATCCTTATATCAGACAAATTAGATTTTAAACTAAAGACTGTAATAAGAGATGAGGAAGGACACTATATCCTCCTTAAAGGGTCTATCCAACAAGAAGATCTAACAATTGCAAATATTTATGTCCCTAACATGGGAGCAGCCAATTATATAAGCCAATTAATAACAGAAGCAAAGAAACACATCGACAACAATACAATAATACTAGGGGACTTTAACACCCCCCTCACTGAAATGGACAGATCACCTAAGCAAAAGATCAACAAGGAAATAAAGACTTTAAATGACACACTGGACCAAATGGACTTCACAGATAGATTCAGAACATTCCATCCCAAAGCAACAGAATACACATTCTTCTCTAGTGCCCATGGAACATTCTCCAGAATAGATCACATCCTACGTCCCAAATCAGGTCTCAACTGGTACCAAAAGATTGGGATCATTCCCTGCATATTATTTTCAGACCACAATGCTTTGAAACTAGAACTCAATCACAAGAGGAAAGTCGGAAAGATCTCAAATACATGGAGGTTAAAGAACATCCTACTAAAGAATGAATGGGTCAACCAGGAAATTAAAGAAGAATTAAAAATTTCATGGAAACAAATGAAAATGAAAACACAACTGTTCAAAATCTTTGGGAGGTAGCAATGGCAGTCCTAAGAGGAAAGTACCAGACAAAACTATAGAATACTCATGAAATAAATTGAGGAAGACACAAAGAAATGGAAAAACGTTCCATGCTCATGGATTGGAAGAACAAATATTGTGAAGATGTCAATGCTACCTAGAGCAATCTACACATTCAATGCAATCCCTATCAAAATACCATCCACTTTTTTCAAAGAAATGGAACAAATAATCCTAAAATTTGTATGGAACCAGAAAAGACCCCGAATAGCCAGAGGAATGTTGAAAAAGAAAAGCAAAGCTGGTGGCATCACAATTCCGGACTTCAAGTTCTATTACAAAACTGTCATCATCAAGACAGTATGGTACTGGCACATAAACAGACACATAGATCAATGGAACAGAATAGAGAGCCCAGAAATGGACCCTCAACTCTATGGTCAACTAATATTCGACAAAGCAGGAAAGAATGTCCAATGGAAAAAAGACAGTCTCTTCAACAAATAGTGTTGGGAAAATTGGACAGCCACACACAGAAGAATGAAACTGGACCATTTCCTTACACCACACACAAAAATAGACTCCAAATGGTTGAAAGACCTAAATGTGAGACAGGAGTCCATCAAAATCCTAAAGGAGAACACAGGCAGCAACCTCTTCGACCTCAGCCATAGAAACTTCTTTCTAGAAACATCGCCAAAGGCAAGGGAAGCAAGGGCAAAAATGAACTATTGGGACTTCATCAAGATGAGAAGCTTTTGCACAGCAAAAGAAACAGTCAACAAAACCAAAAGACAACCGACAGAATGGGAGAAGATATTTGCAAATGACATATCAGATAAAGGGCTAGTATCCAAAATCTATAAAGAACTTATCAAACTCAACACCCAAAGAACAAATGATCCAATCAAGAAATGGGCAAAAGACATGAACAGACATTTCTGCAAAGACATCCAAATGGCCAACAGACACATGAAAATGTGCTCAACATCGCTCAGCATCAGGGAAATCCAAATCAAAACCTCAATAAGATATCATCTCACACCAGTCAGAATGGCTAAAATTAACAAGTCAGGAAACGACAGATGTTGGCGGGGATGCGGAGAAAGGGGAACCCTCCTACACTGTTGGTGGGAATGCAAGCTGGTGCAGCCACTCTGGAAAACAGTATAGAGGTTCTTCAAAAAGTTGAAAATAGAGCTACCATACGACCCAGCAATTGCACTACTGGGTATTTACCCCAAAGATACAAATGTAGGGATCCGAAGGGGTACGTGCACCCTGATGTTTATAGCAGCAATGTCCACAATAGCCAAACTGTGGAAAGAGCCAAGATGTCCATCGACAGATGAATGGATAAAGAAGAAGTGGTATATATATATTTATATATATATATATATATATACATATACATATATACACACACACACACACACACACACACACACACACACACACACACACAATGGAATATTATGCAGCCATCAAAAGGAATGAAATCTTGCCATTTGCAATGACGTGGATGGAATTGGAGGGTATTACGCTGAGTGAAATATGTCAATCAGAGAAAGACATGTATCATATGACCTCACTTATATGAGGAATTCTTAATCTCAGGAAACAAACTGAGCATTGCTGGAGTGGAGGGTGTTGGGCGGGATGGGGTGGCTGGGTGAAAGACTTTGGGGTGTGTATGTGCTATGGTGAGCGCTGTGAATTGTGTAAGACTGTTGAATCACAGACCTGTACCTCTGAAACAAATAATACATTATATGTTAAAAAAAAAAAAAGAAGAAGAAGATAGCAGGAAGGGAAGAATGAAGGGCAGGAAATTAGAGAGGGAGAGGAACCATGAGAGACTATGGACTCTGAGAAACAAACTGAGGGTTTTGGGGGGGGGGTGAGGGGATGGGTTAGCCTGGTGATGGGTATTAAAGAAGGCACGTACTTCATGGAGCACTGGTTGTTACACGCAAACAATGAATCATGGAACACTACATCAAAAACTAATGATGTAATGTATGGTGATTAACATAACATTATAATAAAAAAATAAATAAAATAAAATCTAAGAAGTAAAGTATAAAATGATAAAAGGTGAGCTGTTGTAATTTCATAATGGGTGCTGGCCAGGGATAGGAGGGGATGGGTGAGAATCCGCTAGTGCTCCAGCCACCCCACTCCAGCCTCTCCTGCCTGTGGTGTCTGAGGCATCTCCTCAGGATGCTGAAGGCTCCCCAGAGTGAAATTTAGAAACCAGTAGATAAGACTGTGCCTTAAATCTAGTTTAGGTCTATAGTTGCTTAAATCTTTATTATCTCTTAAATTATGTATTACATTCCAACTCCTATAACATCAAATAAAAACTAAATATCATTTATTTTTATTTCAGTCCACCAACACAAAAGAATTAAATGAATTAGCGGCTGGGTTTTAGCAATCACTATGCCACTCCTCAGCTTGTGGGACTTGGATCACATCACTCATGCTTTATCTTTTCATCTATAAAATGAAGGTCTCAGGTTAGAGTATCTCTAACACCCCTTATATATCTTCCTCATTCTAGAATTCAAGCCTTTCTAAATCCTTCCCCATCTATTAGCAGCTCATTTGATAACACTTGTATAAAACAACAAATTATGGTGTAATGAGTAGGCGGGAAGTGTGTGCCTTCACCGCCCAAACACAACAAGCCTGTTTGTAAATATGCAAACTTCACATTCATCTCTATGAGGCCCCATTTGTCTTTTGGCATTTCCGATGAGTAAAACAACTCCAAACCAATTTGGAACAAGCAAAATACGTTATCATGAGATATTTGTTTTCTCAAATGATTGTACTCACAAAGTCTCTTTCTCCCACCCTCCCTCTCTTTTGGTCTCTTGTTTCTGAATAATTATCAGAAAGCTGCGGCTCTGGGATAAGACAGATCCCAAACCCATGGAGATGGAGAGCTAATGCACAAGGACCACATCAGAGAGGAAAAGGAATAGTTGGGGAGGACACACAGGAGAAGGGCAAGAAAGATCATGACCAACAAAAACCAAATTCCCCTCCCTCTTCCCCTTCATTGAACTTTTCAAGCCAAAAATACCCACAGTACCAGCTCCAGATGGAGAGTGGCTTGCCATCTGCAGAGACAAAACAGCCCAGTGAAGCTGCCATTTAAAGGTGAAAGTCCTCAGAAATAGAGCTAAATACTGTATGTCGGAATTGAGGGATGTGGTACCAACCCTGTGTGGAAACCCTGGGGCTGCTCTCTGTGGGCGTGTGTGGTTCTGAGTGAAAGCGAAATCCTCTGACAACCAGAAAAGAAGTGTGGGACCTCTTTTGGGCAGTAAATAGAAGACTTTAAGTGAAAATCACACATTACTGAGGAGGAGGTAGAGGGGAATCAACAACATTTGCCCTGCGGCATTTGGATATTTTATGGGCCTAAACATAGACTTCACACACAGAAGCCTGGAAGTCCCCATTCAGAGACGTCATGTGTTGCATAATTAAAGAAGATTAGGACCAATTCAGAAATCCAGCTGGGAAAATGCTGCTGAGCATTGTTATTCTTGAGATTCTGTGATCTGGGTCATTCTCCAGGGGATGAGGAAGAAGCAAGGGATACTGGGTGATAGCCCGCTGCCCTCATCCCCATCTCCCCATGCAGTGTTCTTAGGAAAGGATGTGGGCTTTGCAGTCAGAAAGACCTGACTTTTTATCTCTTCCCCACTCTTCATTGTCTGGGTGGCCTTGGGAAAGTTTTTTAAGCCATTTGTTCTCAGGTATCCCCATCTGTAAGCTAAGCATCGGGGAGACAGCCAACATTGTGCCAGATACTGTTCAGAATGCTTCAGAGACATTAACTCATTTAATTCCTACAGCAGCCCCAGGAAGAAGGTCTTGTTGTTAGCGCTATTTTACAAACAAGGAGGAAATTGAGTCACAGAGAGATTAAGTGACTCACTCAAGATAACACAACTAACTAATAAGCAACAGAGCTGTGAGTTCTGGTAGTTGAGGTCTGGAATAGCCAGCCATACATAGCACATGGTACTTCTGATCGTGAAGGGGATGTTGGAAAGCTCCCAACACAGTGGTTCATATTGGAAACTCAACAAATACTGGCGTATTGGCTTTCCTTCTAATCAATCATGTGTTCATTTAATAAATATTTATGAAAATGCTATTATGTGCTTGAAATCATGCCAGATAATAACAGCATTTTTACTCTGTAGTAACTCATTTACTTCTGATAATTCTCAGCACCTCTGATATCAGTGCTGATGTCACTCAGGGGTTTTGTCTTTGCGGTTCCCTTTGCTGTAAATAGTTTCCCCCTACATGTCTGCATGGTTCACTCCCATGCCGTTCAGGTCTCTGAAGGGCTTTTCCTAAACACCGTATCTGAAACAACGAACTTCATCATCCCTTCTCTGCTGACCCTGCTTTATTTTCCTTTAGAACATATAAAACACCTGGCGTTATTCTATCTACTCCTTCATTAGAGCAGGAATTTCACCTGTCTTGCTGAGCCCTGTCCCATATTGCCAGCCCCTGGTAGACACATATTTGATGCGTAAACGAATGATTGTCTCCATTTTACATTTGCATAAGTGGAGACAGAGAAGTTCCTGAAATGGCCCAAGGTACAAAGCCAGAAAATGCCAGAGGTGGGCTCCAAAAGCGCAGCCCCACTGGAGTCAGTGTTCTACCTACTATGCCATCTTGGGGGATGCTCCTACCCTCAAGGATTCCACAGTGCAATGGTGGATAGGCTTATACACAAAAACTCTAGTGTATGATGCATGCGTCCATTCACCCAACATGCATGGAGCACCTGCCAGTTACAAGGTACCATGAATATTACTGTAGGGACATAGAACCATGTAAGACAGTCTCTGCACTCACGGGACTTATGATTTAATGGGATGAATAGGGTGTACATAGTCTAGAAAAATACAGGACAAATGAAAAGGATAAACATTAATTGAAAGCAAAAGTTGTATGTACAGAGCACCTAAAAAAGAATGTATTTTTTTTTAAATAATCAGGGGTGGTGGAAGAGTCAACAAAGGAGGCAGTAGTTTATTTAGTCTTTCACATTCTTTGGGAAGAAGGGTAGGGCTTATAAGCAGAGTTTATAGCCAGAGAAAATGAACTAAAGGATGAAAAAAGAACAGTAATCTTTTAAAGAATTTTATGGAAGGAAAAGAGACATCAAAAAAAAAAAAATAGTGTTCAGAGAAGCTCAGGAAGTTATTTAATTTCCATGCTAGGGAGTTTGCACTCTATTCTGTAGGTTATATAGCATTGGGGGAGGTCTTCATGGGAGGCAGTGCTATCTTTGAGAGACATAACTGGCAGAAGGTAAGAAATGTAAGAGCAGGAGATAGGTACAATTATCTAGGAAACAGGATGGAGACTTGATCTAGAAGAGGAGAGAAGAAAGAACGAGGAGGAAGTTGCATCTGAATGAAAAAATCCAATCCCTGTGCCTCCACAGATCAGAGAGAGGAATGAGTTCATGAGTTTACATTTTGAAAACTGGCTGTATAAGATGGTAACTCTTTTAAGTGAAATCGAAAACACAGAAGGAAGGGAGGGGTCTGAATGGAGAGCTGGAGGATAGGCAGCTAATTCACAGAGGAGGGGCCAGAGCTGGGGCAGGGAAAGGAACGGCAGAGTGGGCAGCCCACTGCTCCTAACCTGATTTCTTTGGTGGTTCCTGCACTTTCCCACCGTCTCTCACACCATGGTACCTGCAGAAAATGGTACTATTTGTAGGGCACACTGGGTAAACAGATGAAGCTGGTTGTGCCCTGAAAACCTCAGGCTGGCAGACTCCACCCCCCAAACCTCCGCCACTGCATATTTGGCCACCTGTAAAACATTCAGGGCCACAGGACACCAGCCAAAAAGCACTGTCATATAGGATTTAGAGTTCAGGGAGCTTTATTTAAATAAGCAGGTAGTTCTTAATTTATAGGGAATGCCCTATTCCCCTTGCAGAGACTTTCCATGGGCTTTAGTTTTTCTATCAGCATGTAGACAGCTACAAATCACTTCTGGGGGAAAGGAAATACCTGTATTAAAAATGGCAGACTAATATGCTATTTTGGAGGCTGGGAATCTTGTGATTTGACCAAGGGTCGTTCTATGCTCGTATCCTTTATTGAAATACTTATAACTTATCTTTTGTGAAGGGCTATCCAGAACTTAGGGAGATTTGATTAAGAACAGTTAGCAATAGTCACAGTTGGCTAATCCTTTCTTCTTTTCTTTTCTCTTTCTTTCTTTCTTTCCTTCTTTCTTTCTTTCTTTCTTTCTTTCTTTCTTTCTTTCTTTCTTTCTTTCTTTCTTTCTTTCTTTCTTTCTTTCTTTCTTTCTTTTCTTTCAACTCCTAGACACTATTAGGGCTTCAAGCCCACCACCATGGGCTTAGAACATTTGAAACATTTGGGAAGAAATTTTTTCTCTCTCTAAAAGTTGTATTTATTTTCTTCATGATGGGAAAAAAGGGCTACCTCATTCACCATGCTCCAATGAAGTCATAAACACATGTTTGGACATCACCTCGGCTCATCATCTACTTTAAGGAGATAATGAAAGGATCAGAATACCTGCCTCTTTTCAAGCCATGAGTTTCAAGTGAACCTCAGTGTGTCTGCCTTAAGTCCCAGCGAGTTCTGTCAGCTTGAGATCCACAATCAAATGGGACTATGGGGGGCAAAAGAGTCCCACCTTTGGTGGAGGACTGAAAGCAATACAGATCATTTCTGAATGTTGCTTAGCATTGTCTTGAGTAAGAAGTATGGGGACATCATTGCTTTCACTTAATGTCCTGAATCAAAGAAAAGCATGGCTGAGAAAGGGAAGCCAGTCCTAAGTTTTGGATACATCTAGAACGCTTAAGGTCACTGCTCTTCATCACAAAAATAATGAGATTGGACTAACCACTGGTTTTCCAAAAGTGCCTCACTGGTGCTCCTCAGTGACCCCTGGTGGAGATTGCTGGAATGTGTGGAGGCGGGGCCTGTCCCAACTCCAGCAGAGCAGCCCCACTGCCCTTTGCAGGGTACTGTGAGCTTCTTGGTAAGATCTTATTTGAATAAAAGGACCAGCTGCTTTAAAAACCTTCGGAAGCGATCACACTCAACAATAGCTAAGGGCCAGGTGGTTTTTCCAAGGCGGTGACATCCAATTTTAGGTTCCTCCTCCAGAAGCCTGAGCTGAGTTCAACTTGTCAAAGTGTTCTAAACATCTTAACTGAAAATGTTGGAGTCCTTTATAGTTTCCATAAAAAATGTCCAAGTTATTCTGAAATTTAGCCTCTCATTGTTTCATGGGTCCCTACCAACTGTCTGTTTTTGGTAAACATTAACAGGTCCAATGTGTAGTTTCAGGAATTCTATATTTTAAGGATATTCAAGCCCAGTGCTGAATTCCCCAGCAGAGAACATTCTCACACACAATCAATAAAAATCTAAATATATGTTTATCTTATGATCTGGTTATTGTACTTGGGATACCTATTCTAGAGAAATAAGCACAGGAAGAACAGAGGGCTATCCTGGCAGCATTGTTTATATGGGGGAAAAATTGGAAACAACCCGAATGTATAACAATAGGGACTGGATTAAAAGTAGTAGGTACATATAATGGAGTAGAGGTTCAGAGAAGTCAACTATGTCTACATGGAACAACAGGAAAAGATTTCCAAATAGTTTTTTTAAGTTAAAAAGAAAGTGACAGAATGTTACATGCAGTACTAAGCACATGCGTGAATTGAAAATTTATACTACATATTTTCTATGGTTTTGTATGTAGAGTATAGAAAACACTGAAAGGATTCCCAAACTCAAAATAATGCTATCCTTCAAGGGGTACATGTGGGTTTGGGGTGGAACTGCGTTTGGGAGAAGACCATGTGTAAGACAGGGGTCAACTAGGGCTTCAAGCTTTAACAAAAATGCTCTAGATGTTTCTGAAAAAGGTAAATACAATCTGCATATATATTACTTGCATAATTTAAAAAGTATTAACATGTATAGAAAAAAAAGTGACTGGAAGACAATGGGCCAAATGTGAATGTTTATTCTGGCTGATGAAGATATATATTAGTGTTTCTCCATATCTTTTTCTATATTTTTAAAATTTCATAGCCCACCATTCAAGCCTCTATGTTTAAAAACTATTCATTAAGGCAGGGCTTGTGGTATGTGGTGCTTGCTTGAAATAATTCAGTCTCCACTGATCAGCTTCCAGCAACGCACCCTGGAATCATTCGGCCACTAGCAGTGTCTCCCTTAGCGTGAGAAGACAGTGAAGCAGGCATGTGTGAACAAAGGATTGGACTGGGTGAGCCTTAGAAACTCAGTGGACACACAGAGTCTCTTTCCAGCAAAGGGGAAACAAGAAAAAAGTGGTGGTGGTGGGGAACAAAATAACAAACAATTAAATTTTATCCCCTTTGGCCATGTTGAAAAGCAGCCCAGGAAGCAGGGCATGGAGACCAGAACTGATTGCTGGAAAAGATAGAAGATATTTTGACTGAAACCGAGCAGAAAAGGGAATTGCAGGTTTGTGCATCTGAGGGAGGCATGGGATGCTGGGAAGCTGCACATCAAAGCAACAAATACAACCCAAATCTCTTAGAAACACTTGGGAGAAGGGAGAAAGGACTAATGTGCACCCTGGAGTCACCCCAAAATTCTTAATCTCCAGAGTACCTCAAGCAGTCTATATAGATAGTGCTTACGAGAGTATCCGAGATTAAGCATTATACATATAGATTGCTATTAAGCACTATCTATATAGACTGCTTGAGGTACTCTGGAGACTAAACTCTAAGAAACAAACTGAGGGTTGCTGGTGGGGAGGTGGGTGGGGGGATGGGTAACTGGGTGATGGGCATTAAGAGGGCACTTGGTGGAATGAGCACTGGGTGTTATATGCAACTGATGCAAATGATGAATCACTAATTCTACTCCTGAAACTATATGTTAAATAATTGAATTTAAATAAAGAATTTAAAAAAAATATAGGGTATCCCAGAGTATTTCCTGCTTGCTGAAGTTCTTAAAATAGCTTTCTGTCAAGACGGCTTATCCTCAATTTCAGTAATTAGCAGAAGGTCTGAGAAGAAAAACTATGCCACCTGACAGTTTCCCTTGAAGACAATGCCCAGAGGGACTTTGTGAAAATCTGAACTGAGCATGACAGGATGATCCTAGATATCCTCTGGTGCAAACTTAGCCCCTCTGGACAGCTTCTAGGAGGGAACTTATTACATCGTGTTATAATTGTTGGACTTCCCGATGAACTCACCTACTGAAGGCCAAGAAATGATATTCATCAGTGTTGTCACAGCACCTGATATAGTGCTTGGCACATTGAATATTTATAATATGGTTTTCACTGATGAATGATTTATGACATTCTTAACTAGAGTTGCATGCCTACATCGTCCAAAATCCATTCTCCCTCAATGCTACATGGCCTTTCACAAACCTTACTTCTTATCTATGTATTTGCAAAATGAGGCGAATGCATCTGTCATTTCTTGACATGAGTCATTTCAGCTGACATATCTCAGACAGGCCCATCTTCCAAACATGAACTGTGGCTGCGTGCCATTGGCCAGTTGGGTGGTAATAAATTAACTGTCTACAGCCCAAAGAAGAATTGAAAATTCAGTTCCTTCTTCTGGTTTGATTTTCTAGCTGTTTCAGAGAAAATAATCCTAAGAAGGGTTAAAAAGCTCATTCTTATGCTTCTGGACCCTGAGTTAGCAAATGAGAGTCAAGTATTTTAGCAAGCAAGAAGCATAAAGAAAAATTCACCAAGTAAGGGCAGGGGCTCAGTGCTAATCTAGCTGATTAGAAAGAGAAACACTAGGGCAAAGCCAGTGGAATAGAGACAGAAGAAAAGGTTTGGTTTATGGGGAAGTTGCGGTGGAGATGACAGACATCGAAACAAAAAGAGAGACTCAGACCCACAAAGAGACACACAAATAGCAAAGACAAAGACCATTCTCTAATACTTATTTTGCAACTACTATCCCAGGCACTGTGTTAAGTACTCTAGACAGAGACTTGAAAAGATGGGGCCCTGTTTTGGAGGCACACACATGAATGCCAAGGGAAGGAAACCAGGAGGCCGTGGTAGAAGCCAAGATTGGGGATAATTACAGAGAGTCTTGGAAAGTTGAGGTCAGAGGGCATGTGTTCTGAGCAGAAGGGAAAAACATGTTCACAGCCACAAATATGTGAAAGTGTGTGACACATTTGGGGATGGTCAGGCCATCTGAGAAGAAGGTGGGCAGGGGGAATAACAAGGACAGAAGCGGAACACCCTTGGATTTCATATGAAGAGTTTGCAATATTTATGTGAGGTCAAGACAGGCTGTAAACTTTTTTAATCAAATGATCACGTCTGTGTTTTAAAAGGAGGGAGACATTTTGAGAGCTAGAAATGGACATGCAGAGGAAGAAATGGAAACATACACATTTCCTGTCTAAGAGTGCAGTTCGATTAGTGGCAAAATTAGTTTGATCAGTATCCTAACTCCAGACACCTAAATAGCCAATGTGCACACTCTTGTGAAATTCCCAAGTCTGTTGTGCATTATTCTCATTCCCTGGAAGTCTGGGAATAAAGAGTCATATGCTCTCAATCTGGTGTCCACATAGACCTCATGCTGGGCTGGCTTCTGGCTGGCAGAGAGAGGAAGAGTGTGGCCCAGCCAGACAACAAACTCCTGCCCAAACTTCAGTCAGGACCTGGCCCTCATGGCTGGCTGCCAGCCTGTCTTGCTGCCCTTGCTGGCAGTCACATGGCGATGCTTTGGGGAATTGCCACATTTGACTAACCCAGCGTAAGAAGCCCTTTTATTCACTTCTATTTTCTAGAGACAGATTCAAAGGCAACTACAAGGCTTCCCGGAAGCCTGAACTGGGCTTTGGAGCCAGGGAGAGAGCCAACAGCTTTGGGACTTCACCCACCAATATGCCAAGTACTTACTGGGAGCTGCTTGAGTTGGAAGGCATCTAGGTAACCTGGGGTTCAAGCCTCAACACCCTCCTCTCTGGGTATGTGACCTTGATCAAGTTAAAGCCTCTATACTTATTTCCTCCCTGATGAAGTAAAGATAATGATGGCACATTCTACGTCACCAAGAAGACTAAATGACATAATCAGGGTTGAAATCATTCCTAGTGCATGGTAAACACTCAATAAATGTTAGCATATAATAAGAGTTATTCTCATTATTATTTGAGAATGGTGACCACATATTTATTTTTGTATCCCTGAACCTAGCACAACACCTGATACCTACTTGGCACTTGACCTTTTGTTACCCAAGTCTCTAATAGACATCAGATTCCAAAGAAGGCTCTAGTCTCCTCAAGTGTAAGAAGAAGCTATCTACACTGACTTCACATGCTATTGTGCACAGGACACATGACAATTTAAAAATAAAGACCCTAATCTGTCTTTATGAATAAGGCAAGCTGCCACAGATAGTATTGGTTTCCCTAGAATATCTAGACACTTTGTGGTCTTCTGAAAAAATTAGCATGTCTAACTGCATCAGGATCTCAAGAGCCAGCATCAGCACTGGTCCCAACAGGCATGTTATGCCCATGTATTGGTAAAGAAATTGAGTCTCAAGATCAGAGAGCTGGTAAGGAGCAGGACCAGGAGTGGAGAACCCAGGTTCCAATTCCAAGTAACATACTTTCATTTTCTCCCACAAACATGATGTTTATGAAGAAGTAACACAAAACAAACAAAATTTCTACATATTGCATTAAGTACCCTGCTAAAGAAAATAAGATGAATGTCTTCTGAATATAAAATTTCGAAGTACTCCTTCTTTTAAAAAAAAAAAGTTTTTATATTTCCTTTATATATACTATGGAGATTCTTTGGTTGATGCATCTGAGCTGAGAGCAGACCCCATCCATGTAAAAGTAATTTGCTTTTGAAAATAGATTTCAATGTTTTCTCATAAAAACCTCAATATTATCTCATGTTTGTACAACAAAATGAAGACTGGTTTCTAAAGGATAGTGTGTCTCAGATTTACATGATGTCTTCAAATAATGACAATGATGGCATCTCACCAACTGTCCCATCACCACCGGAGTTGAAGCCACCACCACCTCCTCCCTAGATGACTACAATGGTCTCCTTGCTGGACACCCTGCTTCTGAAAGGGTAAGCTCTTCACCACCTAATATCACAGCAAGCTTTTACAAATGCGAATCAGGTCAATGGATTCCCATCCACATTCCTGAGCACAGCCTCTGAAGCCCTACCTGATCTGAACACTGGCCACATGTCTTCTTCCCTGTGCTATTCTCCCCCAGGCATGCTGACCTTCTTCTGTTCCTTGAATGAGCCAAGTCTGCCTCTTCCTCTCAGACTTAGCACATGATCATCTCTCTGTCTGGCAGGCTCTCCCCCAGGTCTTCAGAAGTCTCTCTCCTCCTGATCACTCCAGTTTTGCTCAAATGTTATTTTGCTTAAGTGTTATTTCCTCAGAAAGGCCTTTCCCTTCCTACTCCTCTCCCAATCATTCCACCTACATGAGCCCTCTGCCATCTTTCCTATCACCCCATGAATCAGTGAGAGTAAGACAGATCATGCTGCAGGAGAAAACCACCTTCCAAACACAGTAGCTTATCACATCCAAGATTGAGTCCTTGTTCACTGCCATAGTGCAATATTATAACTTATAAGAAATACATATTTGGTCATGCAGATTATATATATATATATATATATGTATTTCCCATATATATTTGTCTTTGTCCACAGTTCCTGGCTCACACCTCCCCCAAACCCTTGAGATTCCCCTAAGTGTTGAGAGTGATCAGGGTGTCTTCTGTTATGTTAGGTGAGTTTAGACTGTATCTAAGGAGGGAGCCAACTGCCAACCATGTGATTAGAGGTTCAGAACTTTCAGTCCCACTCCTGATCTCCGGGGAGGGGAGAGAGGCTAGAGGTTGAATCAGTCACTAATGGCCAATGATTTAATCTGTCATACCTGTATAATGAAGCGTCTATAAAAACCCAAGAGAACAGGGTTCAGAGAGCTTCTGGGCTGGTGAACACGTGGAGATGCGGGGTGGGGAGAGTGGCGCTCCGAGAGAGGACAGGGAAAACTCCATGCCCTTGCCTCAGACCTCGCCCTGTGCATCTCTTCCAGCTGCCTGTTCCTGAGTGACATCATTTTTTAAATAAATTGGTAATCTACTGAGTAAATAAATGGGTTTTCTGGGTTCTGTGAGTCTCTCCAGCAAATCAATCATACCCAACGAGGGGGGCATGGGCATCTCTGATTTATACCCTGTTGGTCAGAAGTGCAGGTCACAACTGGCCCTTGTGATTGACATCCAGTTGGAGGAGGATGTTGGAACCTTCAGTTTATAGCTTGTGGGTCAGAACACAGGTAACAGCCTGGGCTTATGATTGGCATCTGAAGCAGGAAGGGGAGGCAGTCTTATAGGACTGAACTCTTAGCCTGTGGAATCGGATGCAATCTCTGTATAGGTCATGTCAGAAGTAAGTTGAATTTTCAGACACTCTGGTGGTATCTGAGAATTGCTTGGCGTTGTGTGGAAAGCCATCCCCCGACCCCCAACACACACAGTGGGATTGGAACTTGGTTTACTTACCCATTCACAAGTCAGCTGTGGGCTCTGCTTCAACGTTTCCTCCTGCAGGAACCAGGCTGGCAGGTCATCCACCATTTACACGTCACTAGTAACTACAGCAGGGAGACAGAGACAGGAGCATGCACAGTTCAAGCACCGGCTCTTAAAGCTTTCACTCAGAAGCGATGCCTGTTATTTCTGCTCAGGTTTAACTGGTCAAAGTGAGTCATCACAAGCATATATAACTCAAGAGGGCGGGAAGGCGCCATTCTCACATGGGTCCAGAGGGAGGACTGAAAGCATCTGTAAACAGCATTAATGACGACCATAGTCTACCTCATTCTTCTTAATAGCACATATTAGTACATGGAATTATATTTATTCCTTTTTAACATGGTTATGGTCTGGTTCCCTGCTAGAACCAAGTCTCCAGAAGGCAAGGACTCACGTTTTCAGATTTGCTGTTGCATCCTTAGCTTCGTGAACAGTACCTGGAACAGAATAGATGCTCCACACATATTTGTGGATTACTAAAGCACTTTTGAAAATAGCAAGAGGGCTCCCATTGAAAAATCAGGCTTAAGCATCGGGTAAATATTGGAGGATCTCTTAGAAAACTCTGTAGAGCTATAATTCAACAAAGTTTTTATCCATTTATTTATTAAATGTATTCATCCATCCATTTAGTCATTACTCAGCAAACATAAGCGAGTCTCTGTGAGGTGACCGGCACTGTGCTGAGTGCTGTGAATGGCACGATGAAGAGGACACAGTTCTTGGCCTCAAGGCGCTAACCGTCTAGTTAGGGAGACAGACAAGTAAACAAATGCAATAGGAAGTGTTCAACGCCAAAAGAGAAATGACAGAGTCTCTTTGAATTATTTGAAGAGGTGCTTTGCCCAGCACCCCCCCCACACACACTCATACACATGTAATAAAAGTACAGATTTAGACCAACTAAATCAGTCCATCAATCTGGATGTTTCTCTCAGGGCTAACAGTTCTAACAGTGTTGTCCCAATTGTCCATCAAGAGAAAATCGCTAAATTTTCCAGACATGCGCTCATAAGCAGTGTCTTATTGGCAGGAGCGGTGCACGGACAATAATGGGGGGTGAGCGAATTCTCTTGTATTGTGTGAGGCAGAGATTTTTTAAACATCTGCAGCTTATCACGGGGTAAAAATAAGTGCTGCGTTGCAGTATGCCAGATGTTCTTCCTCACTGAAACTACTTCATAAGAAGTACAGTATTGCCAAGGCAGAGAATAGAAGCAATCAGTGAGAAAAACAGCTTGCCCTCAGAGTAACCAAGTCCTAACCAGAGTCCCAGACCATTCAAGCTGGGAGGGACATAAGAGATTATACACAATCCCACTTTTTCTTCTTATGGACAAGGACATGTCAGACCCAGAGAGTTTCCAAGGTCCAGAGCAAGAAGCTGTTTAGTGATAGAAAAAAAAAAAAAAATTATTCTCTTTGTTTTCTCAGCCTGAATAAACTGTATTTTTGTCCTTTTTGTTTTAATCAAGAGCAGTCATTTTTTTTTCCTCCAGTGTTTGAACAAAGTCTTCTCAACCAGAAGAGCAGCAAGTCAATCCTACATACTTCCCCTTTAGATACGTTGCCAACATGTATTAAGAGGACATATGTACTCAGCCCAGTGCTAGGCATTGCTGTTGGCAAAGAAATATTGTCAAGTGAAATAAAACCAAATCAGGAAAGAGAGAAAACCAAGTGATTCTTGTTGTCTTTATCAGTCAGGGACCTAATAAGGACTTTAAGAGCTGAATAGATTATGGGGTTCAACCCAACTTTATATAAATTAAAAAAAAAATGAGCCTATGGAATAAATGTAAGAAAGACAGAATATTCTTGATTTTTATGACAATTATTTAAATTTTTACGTGACAAAGTAAATACTTAATTTAAAAAGTTATTGTGTCATGCAGTCATGAAAACATGACTCTCAGATCTCCTGCTACAGGGAGCAGAGGTAGCTAATAATCCTAGCTATTGTCCCCACTCTACATTAATTTGGTAATACAGATCTACCACTGTATTTATATTGAAGAAAAGTTCAGCCAATAATAGGGCATAAAAGAGAAACTAACACAGGCCCCCTGGGACTCCGAGCGGGTGACTTTGGTTTGAGGACTCATATCAATTTGGATGAACCTTTCTAGGAACAGTACTACTGAGATTCTTCTTACTCCTCCCTGCTCCCTCTCCTTCAAAGGTGTTGGACCTGTGCTGCAGTCTGAAAGCTCCCCCACCTTTTCTAGCTTTCTCCTCTTTAACTTTCACAGGTGTTTCCCCCAGTAAATCCCTTGTGCATCTAATTACATCTACTTCCCAAAGGACCCAAATCAACACATGCGTATGTACGTGTGGATGTGCTCCAGCTTCACAGGCTGTCGTGAACACTTATTTTGTTTGTCTACTGGCTAACCCAGACCTGGACACAACACAAAATAAAGATAATTACCTTTAATCATACCTAACTCTGAATCCTGGATGCATGAGCTTGATTATAATTTAATCTCTATAGTTAGCCCAGAAAAAAAAAAAAAGAAAGAAAGCAAGCTTAGTTGTTGAAAAAAAATCTCTATAGCTTTTGCATTCCTGTCTGCAAGAAGATGCTAATAAGATATGCTAGAAGAATTGACACCTTTAAGTACACATGTTACCTTATCTGAGTGATTTATAAATTGTGATATATAAAATTTTTCTTTAAATCTTAATGCTATTAGGCTAAAGTCATATATTCATAGTTATTTTTTAGGATTATAGACTTCCAGTTCAATATGCAGGATTGCATAAGTCCATTTCCTCTTCCCTTCAAAACCTTGTTTTAAATTATAGTACTTTTGGTTTTTTAATTGTGAAAACCCAAAAAAACAAAGAGAGAAAAATGGGGAAACAGCAGAAGAAAAGCCTCAGAATGTTGAGGAAATATTGAGGAAAAATAGTGAGTGGAGAAACAGCTATTGCAAAAGCAGGGAGAACAAACTCTGACTCGGTGCTTTGATGGGGGGCGGGGAGAGGGGCGGTACTGAGTAGGGAGGCCCATCTCACGCCCAGGAGCTTCACAGGGATGAGCATGGAGGCACAAAACATGCCTAAAGGCAAAACCAAAGAGTCTTGTTAGATGTCTGTATATACGGAACCAGTTAGACCTCACCTCTCCCCTCCCTCACTGGCCCTGGAGGAGGCTGCAGATTTGCTTTATGGAGAGATTGGACATGAGAGACTTGAGACTCAGGGGCAGCAGTGGAGTAAAGGGGGAGGGGGAGGGGCGGCACAGAACTGACAGAGTGGGATTTAAGAAAAGTCTGCCTCTACCCCCCAAATTATGGAAATAGTTCCTCTCCTCATTCCTCTAAGGTAAAATATTAGTGGATTACTTTCTGGAGAAACCTGCGAGTCTTCAAGAGGAAAACCATCTAGAGATCACCATAAATAGGGATGGTTCTTAGTGATTTCGGCACTGAGAGAAGGGATCCTTCTGTAACAAATACTTAAAAATGTTGAAATGGCCTTGGAATTGTGAAAAGTGCAACCTGGTTTCTCCTTGCTACTTATAGTGAAATGTGAGGTGAAAGAAATGGCCTGAAGAAGAAACCGTTAAGCCAAAAGGAAGCAGCTCTGGATGATTTGAGAGGTTCCCTGCCTATCTAGATTGCAAAGGAGGCTAACACTTGGAAACACACTGTTAGAATAGCATACTCCCAAGACATGACCCCGGGTGTGGCTAGATCTCTTTTTGCTGAAGAGAATGGGTGTCTGACTGATGCATCCATTCAATCATCTCAGCAGAAGCCAGGAGTAGAGATGAGGACTAGGAATAGGAGTTATTCAGGAAGAATCTGTGGAAGATCCTATTGTCTAATGGTATGAACCTGGGTATTGTACACAAGAGATCCATAAGGCTTTTGAGAATGTTATGCTGGTAGAAATGCTGCAAGCCTGGTTGCAAAGGGACAGAGACAAGATAAAAAAATAAGAGAAAGAAAGAAAGAAAGAAAGAAAGAAAGAAAGAAAGAAAGAGAAAGAAAGAAGATAGCAGGAGGGAAAGAATGAAAGGGGGGAAATCGGAGGGGGAGATGAACCATGAGAGACTATGGACTCTGAAAAACAGAGGGTTCTAGAGGGGAGGGGGGTGGGGGATGGGTTAGCCTGGTGATGGGTATTAAGGAGGGCATGTTCTGCATGGAGCACTGGGTGTTATACGCAAACAATGAATCATGGAACGCTACGTCAAAAACTAATGATGTAATGTATACTGATTAACATAACATAATAAAAAATAAATAAATAAATAAAAGGAAGTTGTCAAGCTCCCAAAATTCTATAGGCAGGACACTGATTCTGGTTTTGATCACTTTACAGTGAAGCCCAGCCGTAGATAAGCCCATCTTACAGACAAAGATTTCATTCTCTTGGCTTCCTTATAAAACAACAGATAACCAGATATTTAAGGAAAATCTCCAACTATATGAAAGAGCAAAATAATCAGACAAAAAAGGAAATTGGAAGAAACTAAAATGATGTCCAAACTAGGAAAAAGTAAACTACCCGCCTACACACACACAAAATAGTCCCAACTAGAATTTCTATCCTGAGGAAGCTAAAAGATGCTGTTGCTTTCATGAAGTAAGGATAAGATATTAGAAAAAAAGAAAGAGAATTTTTGAATTTTATATATTCCTTTAAAATATAAAAATCCAATAGCTGAAATTAAAATAGCATTAAAACATTGGAAAATAAGATTTAGAAAATCTCCCAGAAAATAAAACAAGAGATAAGGAATATAAAGTACATGAAAATCAGAGCATCATTCTAGGAGGTATAATATCCAAAGAATAGGAATTTAAAAAGACAAGGGAGTGAGACGCAGTGAACAGAGAGTACAAAAAGGAGGAAATTAACAATAACAAAAAAGACAGTAGGATTTTGCAGTGTTGAAAACACAAGTCTCTGGTATAGTATATGTCTGGGGCTGAATGGGAAAAAAAGAAACGCACGGTAAGCATATTATTAAAGAATTTCACAATAGCAAAGATAAAAAGAAAATGTTTAACTCTCCCAAAGAAAAAGACAAGTCACATACAAAAGGTCAAAAAATCCCCAAAGCAGCCATCTTCTTGACAATAACACTGGGCATTAGGAAACAGAATAGCAATGTTTTCAATATTTTGAATAAAAATAATTTCAATCTAGAATGGTCTACCCAGTCAACCAATCAAATATGAGAGGAGCAAAAAGAAATTTTCAAACATGTGAAGATACTATATCAAAATTTATTTGTTATAACCTATCTTCACAAGGCTAATAGGGAAAATAATCAGCAATATAAGAAAGTAGGCAAAGACAGAAGGCATATGATTTTGGCTCTAGGAGATCCAACAGCAAAAGGTATTATAGGGAAGTCCAGTGATGACGGTCCAGAGAAATCAAAAGAAGACAGCAAAGTAGCAGAGGAATTAGGCAGGTGGTAATGATGGCTTAGGGATTGTTCTAGGGAAAGAGGGGGCTAAAGATTTAGCTTATGGAAAATATGAATAGGTGTGTGTAAGGCATGATGGAGCATTTCCCCATATAAACAGAACATTGTCAAGAGAAGAGGTAGAATCATTTGGCACAACTCACTTCAGCAAAGAACATTTGTATAGTCATTGTCATGTAAATTCTGATCTTTAACTTAGTGAAGGATTATAAAATAGCTACTGGGAAGGGAAATAAGAAGCCATAGGAAAGCTCAGTTTACCTGTATCATTTCTAAGAGCCAAGAACTATTTTCTAACAGAAAAATAACAATCATTAAATGTTGGCATATTATTTAGAGGTATGGAGATAAATACCAGAGAAAAAATGCAGAATTGTTGAAGTTACAACCTTGAAGGAGATGACCCAGGGTTGACTTATACCAGGGAAATTTTAGGATTATTTGTCTATTTAAACCATGGATATATATGGCTTCTTTGAAATTATAAATTAATTAAAACAAAACACCTTGTCCAAATATAAAGCAAACCCCCTTAATTTGGACACAAGAGGCCATGCCACAAATACATCTTGTAAGATCTGCCATCTTTGGAAACAAGAGCTGACTAATGTGTAGGTATTTTAAGTAAAACCAATTGAGTGACATTGATTTCTATCTTTAAATAACTAGTTTTGCGTGTGTATTTATAGGCTGCATAATATTTTCCGTTCAATCCCTTAGAACATCAAAAAGAAGCAAAATTTCTCAGGCATTCCCCTTGGTAGAGCATAATGAACTAGTATTTTGCATTCAAAGGACCAACTTTTATTACTATTGATCCCAGCTATGGAAACGATAAACATAAATGTGGTAGATTCACTCCTCCTTTAGGTTTGACACAATGGTAGAACTAATTCTGTTATTTGAGTCAAAATTTAATCATAATGGTGTGCTCAGCACAGCAAACCCAATAAAAAACAAAAATGGATTAAAAGAAAAACAAATTGCAGGGAAAAAAATTCCAGGTAGCATTTTCCAATGCTTAGCTTTTCTCTACACATGTTAATTCTTACTTTTGAAAATTCAATCAATTATGGAAACAATTATGTTAATTTATCTGGATGATTTTTAAATTTGCATATTGCAGAGAATACTTAGTTTTTGTGTTTTTTTCCTGACTAATGGGGCAAAAATCACTGCGTCCATTGTATATATATTAACAAAAACTGATAAGCATTAAAAATTTTAAACTCGCTCTTCTTTGGAAATAGATTTGGGCTCTTGATAAAGAAGTAAAAATTGATTTTTTTATTCAACAAACACTTATTAAGTATCTCCTCTGTGTCAGGCTTGGCTCTACGTACCAGGATACACATGCGTATTATGGAGACCTAGCTCTCATTGTACAAAGATTCCTACAAAATGACCCTCAGTATGGTTTGTCAGTCCTTGAATTTTGCTAATTTTACAAAGCTACGGGTTAACTGGAATAATAATTCAGGGTTTATCTATAGTATAGCGTGAGTGCAGCCAGTAGAATGGACTTGCCTCTCCTGTGATTTGTGAACACAAGCGTGCATGAGTGAACACAACTCATGAGTGGGCACCCTGGGTCAAGTCGGTAATAAACAACTTGTATTACTGCATTTAATTGTAACAATGACCTTCTGAGACAGCTTCTATTACCCCTATTTTACAAATACAGAAACTGAGGGGGCACCTGGGTGGCTCAGTCAGTTAAGCATCTGCCTTCGGCTCAGGTTATGATCCCAGGGTCCTGGGATGGAGCCCTGTGTCAAGCTCCCTGCTCAGCAGGGCATCTGCTTTTCCCTCTGCCTCTGCCCTCCCCCATTCTCTCTCTCAAATAAATAAATAAATAAATAAATAAATAAATAAATAAATAAATAATCTCAAAAAGAAAATACAGAAACTGAGATTGCAGAATTTAATCCACTTTAAAATCCTCCAAAAAATTTAAATCTGGACCCAAGATTAAAATTTTTCCATTTTTCCTGTCCAAATTGGGCTTCCTTCCATTATGCATCAGGCCTTATTTCGATTCTCATTTCCTTGGGTATCTTTGCACTTCTAAAAATTCACCATCACAGCATTCACTGGTTTTACAACAATTGTAGGTTTAATGGACTCGCTACTTATCTGTGCTTCCTTGAGGTTGGGAAATATTTTGGGTCACTGCTATAATTCTTGTGCCTGCCACATGGAATTGAATAACAAATATTGAATGAGTAAAGAAATGTGCAAATGGGCTTAGATCCCTGCAACTCCAAAACTGGTGCTTTTACCAGCAAACCTCCTTCCATACCCTTATTTTAGTGATGCTTATAGATAGTGTGGACTGTTTGCTTGAAGAAGTGAATGCAAGTTTTTTAATTTTCTGGTGTCTGTCTGTCTGTCTATGCATCTGTCTGTCTGTGTGTCTGTGTGATGTGCACATGTGTGTGTAAATGATTTTGAACATTATTATTGGCACCAAATCTCTCCAGTTTAGTATCGTGGAAGTGAAATTATGACGGGAGCCAAAAGGAAACCATTTTCCCTTAATATTGGCTTTTACTCTGACAGTTTAAGGACTATAACTAACGTCTTTATAATCATTTAGGACAGGGACTACAGCAAATAATATTTATCTGTAGTTGTTCACTGAAAAGCAAATGTGTACAAATCCGAGTCCCCCTTCTTCTTATCCCCTCTTTCTCCCTCCTCTTTTCCTCCTCTTTTCTCTTTATTTTTTTTTTTCCTCTCCACCTCTAACACTAAGAAGTTGTATGACTTTGGCAAAGGAAACCTCTCTGAGGTTTATGCATCTGTCAATGGGGATAATGTCATCAGCCTACTGAGGCAAGGATTAAATAAGCTGATGTATGCGGAGTCCCTAGCCTATGGGAAGTTAGTCATCCTTCCCATCCATCATTGGAAGTTGACTGAGAATTTATACACACCAGGTACAGTTCTAGGATCTTTGTGCCCAAAGATGAATATAAGACATAACTTTGGTCCCTGAAGAACAGCAAATAATTCAGGAACAGAGATGTCGTTGTTCTTGCTTTATTGGTTTGTTTTCATTTTTATGTTGTTTTCTTTGGGCTTGTCTAGAAAACAAGAATCATATAGCCATTCTGATTGTAGATAAGTAGGAGTCTCTAAAAGAATGACTTAGTTTTTAACATCAGGATGTTTCCTCAGCTGAGTTTTCTTCGACGGGCAGAGCAACATGGATTCCTCTTCTCTGAGATACAGGCGATGCTCCTCTCTCGCCAAGACAGGATCCTTGTTTCTGTCAGGGAGCGGAAACGACATAGAGATGCCCCATGAAACCATCATGATGAAAGCCCCTCAGCGGCTCTCCAGTGCTGTCAGAGGTCAGGGCCAGGGTTCAGCCAAGAAGAGCTCTACAAACACACTCAGTGGTAGACTTTCTCTGTTTACCAGACGTACCTACTGATTCTAGTGTGTGCCACAGCATGACAAAGACAGTCTAAAGGCCATCTTTAAGAAAGACATGGTAACTTAGAAATCAAAGATTAGACTATGGATTCCTTGACTCAAACTGCTCAATTTTTGCATAGGAATGCAGCATCACAAGTCATTTTATTCCCCCAGGGAGCTCATGCTCTCCCTGAACAGGTGAAGTAGGAGTCAGCCAAAGGAGGTTTGAAAATCTAAGGCCAGCTGTGTCCTCTCCAGGAGAATGAAGCTAACTCCTTAAGCAAGTAAGGCTCTTCTTTTCTCTTCACCTCATAGTCTCACCAGGAATATAGTTTCCAAAACCAGGCTGAATGAGTCAGAATCCTCATTCCACCAGTTATTACTGAGGAGACTGTGTGCAACAAGCTATTAATATTTTTGGGCCTGATTTTCTTCATCCTTAGAAATGAGAATATTAACAGTGTTTAACTGACAGTTAACTAAACAGTTAACAGTATTTAACTAAATCGAACTGCTGTAACGATTAAATAAGTGGATTGACGCAGAGTCACATGAAAAGTGCCTTGTAAACCCCCAATAACGTGAGCTGTTATCATTGCAGGTAAAATGAAACTAATAATATAAATTCACATCCTTGTTATTAAAATCCAATAAAATTGTGGATGCCGAATTTCTTTTAAAGCTTCAGAGTACTGAATGAATAGAAGGTATTATCACTTGCCTTATTATTTTTACACATCTAAGTGATTCGAGTATCTCAACAGCTATATTATTTTCATTAGCACTAACTTACGTGAAATGAGTGGGTTGGCCCACACCAGTTCTAATTTCCATTTTCGTTTTGACAGCCCTCATAATTCCAGTAGTCAAACAGCAGCCGATTGAAAGAGCACATTTTAAGCACACACTGAGGTATGGCCTATGATTTCCTATTTGGCATTTGAAAGAAATCTACCTGACTAAATTGCTGTTACTATTTTTGAGGAGAAACATGTCAGGGTTTAATTAGGTAGCACCATCAGAAAAAGTAGCATTTATAATATCCTGATGAAACAAGCAGGACAATAAATTATTCATTTCATCAATTAGTTATCCTTTATTTAATTTCATTCAGTGAGCTTTTGCTGAACAATCTCTACGTGCATCATGTCTTGACCAAAAAGAGGTACCAGAGAGAGAGAGAGCGAGCAACAGGGGATGGAAAAACAACCCTATCTTGGTACTCTACATGCAAAAAAAATATTTATGGCTCATTTCTCAGTAGTTTCTTCTTCTCTTTTAATTTCCTTAAGCTTGCTTTGTTCCCTCTTTCCAATGCTTTCCAATGATATTCCAATATAAAACCCATGAGAAATATCAAAGGTTTATAAGGAGATAATAGTCCCTCTTTCTCTATGGTTCTGGAGGGGGTGGGTGGGAAAGGCACTGCTCTGCATGGTTCCGAAGAAGCGGTGGTTTGAAATATTTACAGCATGTAAATTGTACACTTCAGTCCATTGGGGAGACTTACAAGAAAATGTAAAATCCTATTCTCTCTTTCTACTATTAAAAATGTCCTCGGCAATGCTGCATTAGCCTAGGGATAGACAGATAGGTAAATGAACAAAATAGATTCCAGATGTAGACCCACACAGGTATGGTTCATTGACTGTTGATAAATCTTCCATGGTAATTCTTTGGAGAGAAGATAGTTGGTTTTAAAAGTGATGTGCTGAAGGGGTACGTGCACCCCGATGTTTATAGCAGCAATGTCCACAATAGCCAAACTATGGAAAGAGACAAGATGTCCATCGACAGATGAATGGATAAAGAAGAGGTGGTATACACACACACACACACACACACACACACACACACACACAATGGAATATTATGCAGCCATCAAAAGGAATGAAATCTTGCCATTTGCAACGACGTGGATGGAACTGGAGGGTACTATGCTGAGCAAAATAAGTCAATCAGAGAAAGACATGTATCATATGACCTCACTGATATGAGGAATTCTTAATCTCAGGAAACAAACTGAGGGTTGCTGGAGTGGTGGGGGGTGGGAGGGATGGGGTAGCTGGGTGATAGACACTGGGGAGGGTGTGTGCTCTGGTGAGCACTGTGAATTGTGTAAGACTGTTGAATCACAGACCTGTACCTCTGAAACAAATAATACATTATATGTTAAAAAAAAAAAAAGAAGAAGAAGATAGCAGGAAGGGAAAAATGAAGGAGGGGAAATTGGAGGGGAGATGAACCATGAGAGACGACGAACTCTGAGAAACAAACTGAGGGTTCTAGAGGGAAGGGGGGTGGGAGGATGGGTTAGCCTGGTGATAGGTGTTAAAGAGGGCACGTACTAAATGGAGCACTGTGTGATATATGCAAACAATGAATCATGGAACACTACATCAAAAATTAATGATGTAATGTATGGTGATTAACATAACATAATAAAATTTAAAAATGTTGTGTGAAAATAACTGGATATCTA
This sequence comes from Halichoerus grypus, assembly GCF_964656455.1. Taxonomy (NCBI): domain Eukaryota; kingdom Metazoa; phylum Chordata; class Mammalia; order Carnivora; family Phocidae; genus Halichoerus; species Halichoerus grypus. Next base: position 10,331,230 of record NC_135716.1, on the reverse strand, counting down.
TTTGGAAAATCAAACTGAACCTTGATCCTTACCTCACGTCTTAGGCAAAAATTAATTCAAAATAGACCCATTGCTTTAGAAGTAAAAGCCAAAACCATATAAATTCTAGAAGAGAACATAGGAGAAAATCTTTGTAACCATGGATTAGGCAAAAATTGGAATGGGCAGCCCCCTCAAAAATCTCTCATCAGAGTTGGAAGTCATACAGGCCCCAGATAGCTGAGCACAAACTCTGTCCAAATCCCCGGCTGACCACTAAGCTGTGCACACACAGGACAACCCCTGAAAGCCAAGATAAAAATGAGATTTAACACTTGAGCAGACATATCAGCAACCATACATGTGGGGGATAGAGACTGTGCAATTTAAGTCCAGGCAGGTCACTAAAACCACAAAACAAAGAAACACCTTAGAAAAATAATCAATTTTATTACCTAAAATATCCAGCTTTTAACAACAACAGAAATAAGAGATGGGCAAAGAACAAGAAAATTTGAGTACTCCTATGGAAAAACAGCAATAAATAGAAACTGGCTCTGAGTAGAGCCAGATGTATTTAGCAGATAAATACCTCAAAGCAGGCATTATTAATATGTTCAAAGAATTAAAGGAAATATGTTGAAATTTTTAAATAAAACATAATGGCAATGAACAAAATACTCTGAATTCCTTTTAAAGCACAAAATTGTTTAGATCAAAACTTATACTATTGAATTTGAATTGTTAAGTTCATATAATATATAAACATTACCATTGTATTATAAACATGAAAGGTGTTTATAACATAAAGGTCTTATAAACATGAAAATAATAGTACAACAGAGGGGGGGAAGGAACAGAGCTATATTGTAGCAAAGTTTGTATTTTTATCAAAATTAAATGAGTGTTAATGTGAAGTAGATTGCATATTGTAGACCCTCATCTATAGGAAATTAGCGAGATCCCTAATGGCTAGTTATGTTGAACATCTTTTCACATGCTTATTTATCATCTGTATATCTTCTTTGGTGAAAAAATGTGTTCATGTCTTTTATCCATTTTCTAATTAGACTGTTCTTTTAAAATTCAATTTTAAGATTTCTTTATATATTCTAGATACTAGTTCTCTGTTGGGTTTGGAGTGTGTATATATTTTTCTTCCAGTCTATAGCTTACCTTTTTATTCTCCTCACATGGGCTTTCACAGAGAAAAAGGTTTTAATTTTGATGAGGTCCAATTTATCAGTTCTTCCTTTTATAGACCATGTTTTTTGTATAAAGTCTATGACCACATTGGCCAGTCCTTAATCTCAAAGATTTTCTCCTAATGTCTTTTTTTTTTTTTTTGTCTTTGAACCACCAGCAAAGTACTAAGTGAATGTTTTGGTGGACTTCTCTCATGGCTTATTCATTCTTTCAATAAACAAATTTACTGACTACCACAATATTCTAGAAATGCACTGTGGGAACAAACTCAACAGCAATGGCTGCTCAAGATTCTTTACCAGATGGACGTCTTTAGAAATGAGACAATCCTGTTGCAAGGGGAACTAGAGAACTTGTCCTGAGGTATAGAAAGTTCATGGCTTATATTTAGATTGCATTACTGTAAGAACATTTAAAATTTCTTAAGGAGGGAAAGATGTTCTGATGCGGACTATGCAATGGGTTTTATCACCTTTCCACACACAGCCAAGATACCTCTTGGTGCGGCCACTGCTGCATAAGATTGGGGCAAATGGAAGCTTGAAACCAAAGAGGAGCGTTGAATAATCAGAAGTTCTGTTTGTCTCCAGTGGGGTGAGTTTTGAATCAAGACTCAATCTGGAATAGAGAGGAGAGTACCTCTTGCTCTGTTCTTGTGATATCAGATGGCTGGATTATTTATAGCAAGTGACCTGAATCCTCCTGTTGTCAGCCTAGCGTTGCTTGAATGGCTGTCGGTGAAGTGCAGGAAGATGTTGTTCTCTGGCTTAAACATCGCTGGAACACTACATCAAAAACTAATGATGTAATGTATGGTGATTAACATAACATAATAAAATTTTTTTAAAAAGTTCAAAAATAAAAAAAAAATCCACAAACATCACTGAGGGCTATCTACTTATCTCCAGCTTCTAAGCTACAGTGTAGGTTGAAATGGAAGCAGGAACACAGGCAAAGGTCAATGCTACCTTTCAGTTTTTGTAGCAAGAGTCATAATTGCCAGTCCCCATTCATCCAGAAAGCAGCTTATTTTTTAGATATTATACAATAGAATAAACTCTTTCCTTCCTTCCTTCTTCCTTCCTTTCTTTCTTCCTTCCTTTCTTCTTTCCTTCCTCCCTCCCTTCTTTCCTTCCTTCTTCCTTCCTTCCTTCTTTCTTCTTCCTTCCTTCCTTCTTTCTTCTTCCTTCCTTCTTTCTTCCTTCCTTCCTTCTTTCTTCCTTCCTTCCTTCTTTCTTCCTTCCTTCTTCCTTCCTTCCTTCTTCCTTCCTTCCTTCTTTCTTCCTTCCTTCCTTCTTCCCTCCTTCTTTCCTTCCTTCCTTCCTTCTTTTAGTATTCGTTTTTCTTGTTTTTTTCTGTTTTTAAATTTTTTTCAAGAAATATTGTCATAGGTCTGTTTAAATAAATCACTCTACACCCCCATCCCAAGTGACTCAATTCTTGGAAAAAATAAGTCTATGTTTCACCTTGAATAGAGTAAGTGTTGGAGGTGGCAGATCCTTCTGCTTGTTGGAGGAAAGTGGATTTAAATATATACATTTACATACATACATACAAATATATGTATATATGAATACAGATAGATGTATATGTATATACATACATAGTGATAGTTGTTCTCAAAGAATTAAGATGTGAGCTGTTGAGGGGATACAAATTGGGAAGCAACTGTTTCTTCCAGAAATGAATAAACCTTTTGAAAAGGAAGTTGATGCTAAAATTTGACCTTGAGAGATAGTCAGGCGTATACTTGGATACCAAGGGGGGAATTTCCAAGTAGAGGGAGAAGAAGATAGAAAGGGGGGATAAGTTGAGTAATTTGTGATTCTTTCCATAAGTCTAGAGACTGGAGTATATAGTGAGCAGTGGTGAATAAGATCAGACAGGTATGGAAGGTCAATTGTATCTCATTTATAATGAGTACTATGGAAACCCATGTGAGCAGAAGAGAAACCTGGTCCTATTTGACTCTTAGAAGACTCTTCTGGGGTCCCAAATCAGCTTGGACCTTTAAAAGACTCTCCCAATATATCCCAGAGAGTAAGGGCCCCCTCCCTTTAGAAAAATAATAATTGCTACTCTCCAGCACTTCTGAGAATCTTGTCCACCCCCTCTTCCCCTTACCTCTTGCCCAGTTCTGTTTGTCCTGTCCTGAAGTCTCAGGTTTCTATCCTCTTAACCGGTTTAACACTTCTTTGTGTCTCTTTTCAGATTGTTATTGGACTGACCAATAGTCCACATTTGACTTAGGCTTTCAATATTATATCAGCTCTCCCTCACTTCCAAGCTCTGCCTCTTGTGGTCCTGTTCCACCCCAACTCAGGGCTGCATTCAGGCCAATAAGAATTTCTGGCCAACAAAGATGAATAGATAACTGCAGTGAGATGGATTTAAGCAGGACTGGACTGAAGGCAAATAGTGTGAGTGTTTGTATCGAACCATTAGCTCTATTTCTTAGAAAAAACATTCAAAGTCAGTATCATTGTCATCATTTCCACTTTATGGAATGAGGAACCTGAGAAGGGTTTCCTTTCTACAGTTAACCGGAATTAACTCAGAAAGGTTAAATAACTTGTCCAAGTTTAGACAGTAAGTAAATGTAGACCTGGGATTTGAGCAACTGTCTAGACAAAGAATTCTCAGCTACACTGCTGCATCTGGAGGTGATTTTGGCAAAGGTCTAGGGAGGAAGGGATGTCTTGACTGGGATGGGGGAAGTGGCCACAAAGAGAAGAGTCTTTGCCTGAGAAATCATTTTTGGTAGAATATGTAGAGCTGGTGTCCAGCGTCCTGGTGGTGGGGCCATTTCAGGAAATGATCACAAGGAGGAGATGCCCCTGGATCCCAGCGGGGTTACAGACACGATAGGAGTGGCAAGCTCAGTGATGATTCAAAGAGCGGCTGGCAGCCAGCTTTCCAGTGAGAGCAAGAGGCATACTGTGGGAGATTCAGACAACTGTTAGAGCTCACTTCAGCACTGTCCATTTTCCCCCAAGAAGCAGAAGGATCTTTCTAAGCATAACTGTGATCATATTGCAACTCCGTTCAGAAATTTTCAGTGTCCTCCCCAAGGGCCTTAAGACCTACAGCAAACTTCTGAATATAACCTAGACTGAGTTTCTCAATTTTCAGTGAATCCCTTGGGGGTCTTGTTACAATGCAGTTTCTGACTCAGAGTGTCTAAGGTGGGATCTGAAATTCTACATTTCTAATAAGCAACAAGGGGATGGCCATGCTGCTGGTCTACAGACTACACTTTGCTTATCAAGGACTAATTCCTGCTTACTTGTGGAGCCTCGTCTATGGACGCTGCTCCTTATACTCTACCATGCTGAACTTCTCTCAGTCTCATGGGTGAGCTGAGCTCTTTCCTGACTTCATGTCTTTGCTGTACATGCTATTATCTCTACCTAGAACTTTCTTCACCTAGCTAACTCCTCACATCTTCAAGTTTCAGCTCAAATGTTACTTCCTCCAGTAAGCCTTCCCTGTTTCTCTAAGATGGAATTGATACTTGTTATTTTGCCCCAAAGAACTCTGAAGTTTACCATTTAATGCATGGAGTTACAATTACCTGTTTATTGAGATGTATATATGTCTCCCTCCTCTGGCTACCTATGATGTGTAATCTCCAGGATATTCTTCTTTCATCCTCAGAGTCCAGAATAGTACCTGACCCCATTCAATAAATGTGCTGAATGAATGAAATGAAAGATGAATGAATCTTTGTCATTGAGTTGGCTATCACCTGAGGGCCTATCCATGCACAGGTAGAACTCAGTTACTGGTCACCACTCAGGACTAGGCTCCAGAATATAGGAAAAATGAGACAGTTTAGTACAGGACTCTAGTCTTAATGATGAAAGTAGTTCTTTAGAGCTACTCCAAGTAACCTGGAATAGGAGTTGGATGGAAGTCCAGCCCTTATCCTAGACCAACATGGAGTGGAGGAGGGCTCTGGAAAAAGAGGCATGACTTGTGAATCACTATGATGCTTGATCCTTACAGAATCTAGATGTTGTCTGGTCTCCATGGAGGATAATGTTGAAACTATCCCCCATATCAGGAAACTGAACAAGTTGGGATGTGTCCTGTCTCTGTCCAGATCAGTCCGGGATCTTTTAGGGTTCCATCTTTATAGGAAAGGTCATCAGAGGACCTGCTAAATGGGTCCAAAAAGGGCTTTGCAGAGGGAAAAGGATTGTGCAGAGGAAGAACATAGATAAATGAAAAGCTCTTCTGGAAGAATTTTTTACCTAATAAAAATGTCCCAGAAAGGAATGGAATGCCTGGTGAGGAAAACCACTTGCCTAAAAATATAAATAAATTCTACTCTGGGTAGAACATATTTAATTAGAGGGATTCAACCTTCAGAATTCAAATGAAGGCAAAAAAGGAGAAAGAGAGGGGAGGTTTATACCACTTACACTGCCTGTGCCTAGCACAATATCTACCATAAGGGAGATGCACAGTAAGTATTTCTTGAGTTACATTTAATGGACAGAAATCCTAGGAGAGGATAGATTCCCTTTATTTCTCTGTTGAGTAATCATTGAAGTAGAAGAAAATCTTGGAGTTTTCTCAGAAAAAAAAAAAACTACTCTAAAAAAAAAAAAACTACTCTGTCTGATTCAGAATTAAGTAACTCTTATTTCTGCAACATGTATTAACTTATTTTTTTAATTTTTTAAATTTAATTTTATTATGTTATGTTAGTCACCATACAATACATCATTAGTTTTTGATGTGGTGATCCACGATTCATTGTTTGCGTATAACACCCAGTGCTCCATGCAGTACGTGCCCTCCTTAATACCCATCACCGGGCTAACGCATCCCCCTCCCCCCCCCCAAAACCCTCAGTTTGTTTCTCAGAGTCCATAGTCTCTCATGGTTCATCTCTCCCTCCGATTCTCACCCCCCCTTCATTTTTCCCTTCCTTCTCCTAATGTCCTCCATGCTATTCCTTATGTTCCACAAATAAGTGAAACCATATGATAATTGACTTTCTCTGCTTGACTTATTTCACTTAGCATAATCTCCTCCAGTCCCCTCCATGTGGATGTAAAAGTTGGGTATTCATCTTTTCTGATGGCTGAGTAATATTCCATTGTATATATGGACCACATCTTCTTTATCCATTCATCTGTTGAAGGGCATCTAGGCTCTTGCCACAGTTTGGCTATTGCGGACATTGCTGCTATGAACATTGGGGTGCATATGGCCCTTCTTTTCACTACATCTGTGTCTTTGGGGTAAATACCCAGGAGGGCAATTGCTGGGTCATAGGGTAGCTCTATATTTAATTTTTTGAGGAACCACCACACTGTTTTCCAAAGTGGCTGTACCTGTATCTATTCTCACATTTTGACTTTCAAAACAACCTAGAAAGCAGATTGATCTGACATAGGCCCAATTTTGGGTGTTTGTAAAATATTATTTATTTATTTATTATTTTAGAGAGAGAGAGAGAGTGCATGAGCATGTACATGTGGGGAGAGGCAGAGGCAGAGGAAGAGAGAGAATCCTAAGCAGGCTCCATGGTCAGTGCAGAGCCTGATGTGGGGCTCGATTGCAGGACCCTGAGAACATGACCTGAGCCGAAATCAAGAGTTGGACACCCATCCCGAATGAGCTACCCAGGCACCCCCCAATTTTAGGTTTTAATAAGTTTATTGTTTTTTTTCTGAAGTCACATGGCTAATTAAAAGCGTAAATATGATTGGAACACAGGAATCCTATGTCCAAGACCAGCATTTCCCCAGTGTACCATGCCTCTTCGTTTCCTTCACGTAGAAACAGTTGATAGCTAGAATAGGCTATTTCAGTACAGTGGGCTAAATGCCGTGGCCCATATTAAAGATGTTCTGTGATACAGCTTTATGAAATTCATTATTGCATCTACTACAGAGATGTGGCTGAAGATACTGCCTATCAGGTTTCACTGCACATTTCTGTCAGAGTCAGTTATACTCTGAGCATTTGCTTGTTTTGACCACAAGGACTTAATCAGAATTCTCTTCTTGTACTGCTGCTAGAATCTCAGAATCTTGTACATGCTCTTCTCCACTGTTGCCGTAACAAATATGGGGCATTTATGGAGGCCAAGTTTCCATTAACCTCATTTCTGCTTTTTGTCATATTTGTGCTGCTTTTACTCTCCTTTCTCACCCATATTTAATCTCATCTACTTTAATATTCTGGTATTTTATATAATCTTATAACCTACTCAGGTTTTTTCAGTAACAAGGCAAAGTATAAATAAATAAGTGTTTTATTTAAGATTTATGATTAGGAATCTCTAAATGTGCATCAAGTACCCAATCACCAGGTGAAATTGGTGCTCTTAATTATCCTAAAAGGGCTGGATCCCTGGGCTTGGAAAATTCTGTTTGCTAAAATCTAATTCTCTGTTTCATGTGTGCAGAAGATATATGGAATATTTCAACGAACTTCACTGAGACATGGAGACTCTTTTTAGAACATTAATTTCTAAAAGCCTTATGAATAATTATACACAAGAATAATTGTTTCTATTAAAGGAGCACTTTAAAGTCTAACATTTTGGCAAATGTTAACCACCCTCCTCATACTGGATCAAATACCTGACTACTACTAAGTCTTCAGAACCAAGAATGACCATGTGCTCATTAACTGAGTTATCACTCACACACTTCAATTGCTAGAATTAAAGCCATGCCAGTTTAGTGGTGACTTGCAAATTTGTGCTTGTTCTTGGCAAGATTTAACCTGAATCAGCTTTCTTTATTTATGTGTTCAGATTGACTAGTTCTAGTCATCATTGGAGAGAATTAGATTCCATCATGGTATTGTTTGGATGAATACACAATAATTAACAGAGTTCTTCTGTAACATAAGGTCCTGTGATATGTGGAAATAGCATCCCTGATACTTCAAGAATCTCACTATTGAGAATTTCTTTTACTCTTTAATAAAATCTTAATTTGATTCAGTTTGATTCATTGTTTGTTTATTCATTGACTCAACACATTTTATTGCATACAATAGGCAAGATACTGTGCTAAGCACTTTTTTAATTCAAACAATTTAGAAAACAGTATCTTCTGCACAACATAAAGGGAAAGCTAGCTTAATAAACAGTTAATTTCAGTATATTTATGAAGTGATAACTCTAAAAGAGGTAGAGCAAATCATTGTGGGAGGAAAGATGAGAAAGTATTGATTCTAATTTATAATAGAGGAAGGATTCCCGGCAAAGATGACATTTATAGTGAAAGCTGAAAAGATACCTAGAACTTCAATAGCTTAAGAAGAAAGAGGGATGAGGGATGATCATGAGTAAAGATGGGGAGTGGATTTGTGTTTGTGGAATAGGATGGGAGAGACCTGCTATTATTACTCCCATTCCACTACTATTAGTATCAATACTATTACTACTATCAGTAATAATGATTCTACTACTACTACTACTATTAGTAGCTGCTTATTGAGAGACAGGAACAATCTCCTTTACAACTATTACTACTGCTAGTAGTGCTACTACTTGATACCATTTATTGAGAGCCAGGAACTGTCCCCTTCACAAGTATTAGGATCTCCACAGGCCTGATGGGAAAAAGAGACAGTCTCATGACCTGATCTGTCCATCACAAAAATATGAATTTTGATGGCCAATTCATCAAACACATGTGCAGTCATTATGCAACTCTACCAGTGGCCACATTGGACCAAATTATGTTTTTAATTAGCTGAGAAAATTCTAGTTGCATCATCAACATGGACATGGAACGGGGCAGAAAGGAAGTGAATCAGCTCATCAGAAAGGTGTCCAGTCTCTAGGGCCCCTTGCAGTTGTTCAGCCGTAACTCTGTAAACTTTCATTTGGAACCAATTGTTTAGCAGTTAATGAAGAACCTTGATGACTAACCGCTGTGAGTAGCTCAGTGACAAGCCTAGCTGCTCAAGAGGGGGAGTTGATAGCTCCCTGGACAGCTCTGATTTAAAGGTTCATGCATTCAGGATCCAACTTTGAAATTACAGACATGTAACTATAATTTTCTCATTTTTTAATTATGGAGTGTCACCAAAATATATGGAATACACTTGAAGATTCACCTGGGAAAGATTGCTAGAGCTAAAATTAACAATAACAACAGAAAAAAAAAAAATCACTAGAGCATAGACGCAACGTGTTGAAAGGGATGGAATGTGAACTCAGGAGAAAACACATCTGGTTTAGAATCCCACCTCTGTCACACACTTACTGTGGGACCTTGGCTAAGTCAATTAACCTCCTCTAAACCTTCATTCCATCATCTGTAAAGATGGTTGTAATAATCATTGTCTCGTATGGTTGATTGCAAAATGGCTGAAATTTTCCATCTCTCCTTGTAGTAACCTTTTTTTTTTTTCCTTTTGCAACGTGACTTTACAGCACCTCCTATGTAACTGTGGAGTCTATCTTTCTGCCTTTGGATCCATAGTGGCCTTATGACTGGCTTTGGCCAATAGAATGCAGAAAAAGATATTCTGTACCAGTTCTGAGCCAAAACCTCAGGAGGAGCTGTATATTTCTGTCTATTCTTTCAGAACCCTGCTGCCACTATCGGTACAAACCTGGGTACCCTTGGGGCACCTGGGTGGCTCAGTCGTTAAGCGTCTGCCTTCGGCTCAGGTCATGATCCCGGGGTCCTGGGATCGAGCCCCGCATCGGGCTCCCTGCTCAGCGGGAAGCCTGCTTCTCCCTCTCCCATGCCCCCTGCTTGTGTTCCCTCTCTCGCTGTATCTCTCACTGTCAAATAAATAAAATCTTTAAAAAAAAAAAAAAAAAAAAACCTGGCTACCCTGCTGGATATCGACACAGGTGTCCCAGAAACCTCTGTTAGCCCAATAGTTGATAGCAAACTATTTGGCAGATACGAGTGAGACCATCTGTTTGGTCATCTATTGCTGCAAAAAATTCTAAAGCTTAGTATGACATTAAAAAAATTAATTATGTTTCATATGCCTGTGTGTTCGTTGGGTTCAGCTGGATTTTCTTCTGTTTTACTTGATGCTGTCTGGAACTGTAGTCATTTGGGAGCTCTGCTGGAATGGGAAACACCCTAAATGACTCACTCATATGTCTGGATGCCTCAGTAGGGAAGACTGGGATGCTGGGACAGATGGGTCTCCCCTGTCCTCTCCTCTCCTCCTCTTGCCTCCTCTCCCCTCTTGTCCCTGTCCATGAGGCTCCTTCCTTCCTTCCTTCCTTTCTCTCCTCCTCCTCCCCCCTCCTTCTTCTTCCTCCTCTTCTCCTCCTCCCCCTCCTTCTTCTTCTTTCTCTTCCTCTTCTTTTTCTTCTTCTTCCTCTTCTCTCTTCCCCTCTCCTATCTCTTTCTCTCTCTTTCTCATCTCAAAGCCTCTCCATGTTACCTTTCTGTTGTATCTCCATGGAATCTTCCCAGCATAATGGCTGGACTTTTTACATGGCAGCTCAGGGCTTTCAAAAGGGCAAAAGTGGAAGCTGTCAGGCTTTCTTCAGGCTTAGACCTCAAATGAGCAGTGCCATTTCCTCTGCATTCTATTTGTAAAACTGGACACAGGACCAACCCAGATTTGAGAGCAACTGTAGGAGGAGATGAATATTAGGAGACATAATTCACTGAGAACCATCTTTGCAGACTAGATGTCACATCACTTTAGACTAGCCAGCTCCAGCCTACTTACTAGCTACCGTAAGGCATGAGTAAATCCAAACAAGATTAGCCAAAACTGGCCCAGAAGAACTATCCAAATAAGCCCAGCCAAATGCACAAACATAAAGAAACAAGAGTTCAATACATGGTGGTTGTTATGCAGCAATTGCTAACTGATACACTCTTCTTGGTGTATCATGATATAAGTAAAAAAAAATGTAAGGAAATATAAGGAATGAAAACACTTAGAGTTCACCTTGACACATTAGGCACTTATTTTTTAATATTAATTATAATGTTAAGATTGTTTATGTGAGCCGTCATTGAAGACAGTAATTTTTAGTGGAACAAATCCTAATTTGGAGAAAAATTTCTGCAGAAGACAATGGGAAAGAACTTCATTTAGTATCAAAGTACAATATTAATTTATAGCTAATGTAGATGAAATATTTAGAAAATAAGACAAGATGATACAAAATTTATTTCAGAGACAAGATGTTGTGGTCTACCACCATTTTTTATGCTCAGAAGACCCAACAATGTGTTTTAAAGGTAAGCAGATAGCTGATAAACACTTGTTGAATTGAATAGAAGTGTTAGGTTACACAACGCAGTAGGTTTCAGGGGCATCTGGGTGGCTCAGTCGGTTAAGCATCTGACTCTTGATTTTGGCTCGGGTGATGATCTCAAGGTTGTGAGATCGAGCCCCTTGTCAGGCTCCATGCTTAGCAGGGAGTCTGCTTGAGATTCTCTCTCCCTCTCCCTCTACCCCACCCTGCTCATGCGCACACTCTGTCTCCCTCTCTCAAAGAAATAAATCTTTAAAAAGACACACACACACAGTAGGTTTCAAAGCTACAGGAATGAACTAGTGGGATATCAGACATAACAAAAGTGGTGAAAAAAAACTGAGTGTTAATAAGCAAAATATGTTTATGAAAAGATCACATGATTCATTAATTCAAACCTAGTTTGAATCTTAGCTGTGCCTCTCTGTGGCCTTGGCAGGTAACAACTTCTGTGAGACTCAGTTTTGTCATCTGTAAAGTGGGACTGAAGTAACTATTATGAAGGGCTATTGAGAAGATTACAGATACCAGTTAAAAATTATAGGGCAAACATGCTATAAATATGAATATTATTACTATTAATAGGTATTCCTATTTACATTATTTTAAAAATATTGTTGAATATTCATTAACCCCTGAATTCTGTTTTTGAGTGCACTGGAATATTAGAACTCACTCAAGAAATCCACCTCATGATTCTCATTTATGAAAGCTCTTGGCCTCAGTTAATCAATTAGAACCTACTCAACATTTATAGCTTGGGGATTCAGGGACATCCATCAAGTGGAAGGGCAGGGGAGTGACAAGCTTTCAAGGAGGATTGGTCAAAGAGTTATGATTCATGGCAGACACTTGCACTGCCATCTCAGCAACAGGTGCTCTGAATGAGGACACTGCCCTGTCTTCCAGTGGGCGATGGGATGTGCGTTCAGAGGTCGATCCAATTACCTTCTTAGCCTCCTTTGAAAAGAATGAAGGTACATCAGGACCAGCCTTTATCCATCAGATTATTTCAGTGGGCCTGTGGGTAGACAGTCATGGCTGGAAATCCTTTTGGAAAATTAATAGCAAAGTCCCCTTGAGGATGGATGAGGCTGGACTCTGCAGCTTTCCCTACTAACTTTTAGCTCCACAGAAGCTGGTGACTAGTGGATTGTCAGGAGAGGAGTCATGAGCCCTGGAAGGATTTCCCCCAGGTCTCAAAAGGCTAGATTTTTACCTATGAGGAGCACAGAAAAATATCAGGCTTAGACATTTTGGTCGTACCCAATTCTCAAAGTTGTTATTTGACAGGTGTGTGTGTGTGTGAGAAAGAGAGAGAGAGAGAAGGAAATGAGGGATGAGGAATGTCATCTAAGCTCCGGTGTCCACCTTGAAGTGTCTTAGGCTCTAAGACAATTATGAGCACTGCACAGAAGCCAGGGGTTTAGAGTCAGGTCAATCTGAATTAGAGTCCCATTTCTATTGCTTACTAGCAGTGTGGCCGGGAGACAGGTAACCTCTCTGAATTTATTTCATCATATGTGTAAAATGAAGATAATAACTATCAAGAAGGGAGGCTTAGACTTAAATCTGGTGCTGATGGAGATGTAGATGAGACAATCACTCACAAGGCATTAGGAGGAGAAGCTTCAAATTGCTTCCTGGCTCAGAAGGAAAAATGAGCTTGGGTCTTCAGCTATTATAACCCTTTTTTAAACAAATATAAGGTGAAACTATCTTCATGACCCTGGGGAAAGTATATAAATGAATTCTTTGTCCTTGATAAAACCTGTGCCTTCCCGCAAAACATTTTTGTAGTCTCAGCCATTCCCTGGAGTAATTATAGTGGCTAAGGATTTAAAAATATCCCAGGGAAAAGGAAATTGAGAACCTACTTCTTTTCCCTTTTAAAAATCAACATGATAAGAATTTCTCTGTTGAATTATAATTGTCCCAGAAAAGAATCCATGCTCCCCACCAGGAGTTGGGGCAACGTATCTGAACTGCTCATACATGCTCAACACAAGGTGTTGTGTTTCATGTCCCCCAGATGGGCTGGAAGCTCTTCTGGACCCTGGCTCAGCATCATGCTTTGGGATAATTACTAAATGTGCAAGTGAGAACTAAAAGAACTGCAATCTGGCTCAAATGTGACACTCCACTGTGAGAATCAGAGGGAATGAGATGAACTCAGGCATTAGTACAGCAGCAGCCCAGACAAAGCAGGACCCATGTGGCCACAACCAAAGCCCACGGTTAGTGGACCTATAACCCTCTCTGTTTTCCTCTCTGCCTTTTGTTTGGAACATTTGAGACTGAGAAAGCTCCCAGAATAATTGGAAAATTTAGGGCATGGAGGACATTCAGTTGGTAGATACTGGATTTTCTGCTAGTGAAGGTTCAAGAACCTGATTGGAGAAACAAAATAGATATATAATAATATTTATACTCCTAGCAATAAAATGGATCAATTAACTGTGCAGATATTGGGTGTAAAGTACCTGGCACATGCATGCATGAGATAAATTGTAGACGCCATTGTCTCTACTCCTACTCTCATAATTATGGATATCCTTTGGTGTAATTTGATTCTTTATCTTAGTCTTAGAACCAGGCAAGAGTGAAGCAGAGACACACAACAGTCAGAGATGTCAACATTTATTAGGGGTAATAGTTGAAGGTCAAGTACTCTGAAGATATCAAAATGCCTAATCTTTACTCTTGGAGAGTAGCAAACACCAGAAGAAGCAATGAATAAGGGTAGATTTATAGAGAGCATAAAATGTTGACTTCAGACCCATGAACTTTTGACTCCAGACTGACTGGCTTTGAGTCCCACACTCAATATTCTGATTTTAATAAATTTCCTGTTTCTTGTCTAACATGAGACCATAGGCACTCACCCCAACTTACCTAATGGCTATATTAGTAATAAAAATAACATCAACGTGTATGGTGTTTAGTGAAAAGTTAGGCTTGGTAGAATGTAAGAAGAAAGAAGCTGTGTGCCTTTTTACTTCAGCCCTTAAAAACCTCTCTGTTGAATTGTTTGTCCCTCCCCCCGGAGGGAATCTGGGAGAATCAAATGACATAGATTTCCAATGACATTAGGCACTGTGCTTTGATGCTCTCAGATTCAATACAAGATTAATTTCTCCGGGATAGTTTCCAATGAATTATTGGGAACGATACATGGGATGATACAGGATGAGTACCATTCCTTAAGAACAATGGGAAGAACTCCAGCTGTGACTGGTCAATTATAGGCACTGCCATACTTAGTTCCTGTGGGTTATGGGGATAGTGGGCACACCAGGGGCAATCACAGGCATTATGTCTAACCAATTCCTCATTAATTCTGCTACTCTGGTGAACTCAGCTGGAACACATAGTACTTTCCCCTGAGACTACTTTTGCCCTTGTCCCTGAAGGGTCTCCCCTTCCATGGTTCCATTCCCTAGCTCTTCCCTAGTCCCACCTGTTCATCTAAGCACAGAGCACATTTGAGTCAGAAGGCGCTCTCATGGGTTATGCTACCATAGCTGACCTATGGGGCAAGAAAGAAAAGTAAGCATGTTTTACAAGGAAAAGGAATGTTTATCCCTTATGCCTCTGTATGGAAACTTTCATCTTCCCCAAATTATGGGTCCCAGTTATGACCCCAATGTGGTCTCAATATGGGCCTCATCTATGATGGCCCCAGTGCAGTCTGAAGGACTCTGTTTTTCTTGACCCATTTTTTTGCAATAGTATATGAAAGGACAGTTCTTGGGCTCCCCTAGAAATTAAAACATAATCAGCTCTATGCGAGAGCCCTTCAGTTGTTGTATAGAATTCAATCTATGGGCCAAATAATAGCATCAAGTCAATTCAAAACATATTAGAGACTTAGACTAGATAGATAGATATAAATAGATAGATAGATAGATAGATAGATAGATAGATAGATGATAGATAGATTTGAGATATATAAATTATATATATATGCATATATATATATCCATAGAGAGAGAGCAAATGATTCTGATTTTAATAAATTTATATATATGTACATATATAAAAATTTATTTGCTTCAAGAAGTATCACTGTGAGGTGTTAATCCCTCTTGTTCATACTTTAAGCTTTTGTTTACTGCTGTTAAGGAGGGTATATTGTCACCTCTTGGAATTGAGTACAACATCAGACCAATTCCTTATACCTTCATCATCTTAAGGTTTATTATCAGGCATCTGGGATCACAGCCTTCTTCACAATTCCCTGTGTCATGGCTGGTAAAACTTGGAAGACACATTAAACATAATCTGAGTCAGGGCTTAGTATCCAAATATATAAAGAACTCATACAATGTAACACCAAAAAAACCCAAATAATCCAATTTAAAAATGGGCAGAGGACCTGAACAGATATTTTCTATGGCCTACAGACACATGAAAAGATGTCCAACATCACTCATCATTGGGGAAATGCAAATTAAAACCACAAGGAGATCTCATTTCACAGCAGTCAGAATGGCTAGTATCAAATAGACAAGAAATAACAAGTGTTGGCAAGGATGTGCAGAAAAGGGAACCCTTCTCCTTTCTGCACTGTTGGTGGGGATGTAAACTAGTGTAACCATTGTGGAAAACAATATGGAGGTTCCTCAAAAAATTAAAAATAGAACTACTGTATGATCCAGTAATTCCACTCCTGGGTATTTACCCAAAGAAAATGAAAATATTAAATCAAAAAAGTATCTGCACCCTTATGTACATTGCAGCATCATTTACAATAGGCAAAATATGGAAGCAGCCTAAGTGTCTGCTGATGGATGAATGGGTAAAAAAGAAATAGTACACACACACACACACACACACACACACACACACACACACACACACTGGAATATTATTTAGCCATAAAAAAGAACAAAATCTTGACATTCAGAGGAACACGGATGGACCTAGATGGTATCATGCTAAGTGAAATAAGAAAGAGAAGGACAAATACCACATGATCTCACTTATCTGTGCATTCCAAAAAAACCCCAAATGAACCAACATACACAAAACAGAAACAATCTCTTAAATACAGAGAACAAACTGGTAATTGTCAGAGGGGAGGCGTGAGGGGATGGGCAAAATAGGTGCAGATGATTAAGAGGTACACACTTCAAGTTATAAAATAAACAAGCCATGGGTATGAAAAATGGAGCATAGGGATATATTCAATAATATTGTAATAAAGTTGGGGGTGCCTGGGTGGCTCAGTCAGTTAAGCGTCCTACTCGTGGTTTTGGCTCAGGTCATGATCTCGCAGTGGTGGGGTCGAGCCCTGTGTTTAGCTCTGAGCTCAGCGTGAAGTCAGCTTCAGATTCTCTCTCCCTATCCCTCCCACTAACTCTCTCTCTCTCTCTCTCAAATAAATAAATAAAATCTTTAAAAAATATTGTAATAAAATTGTATGGTGACAGATGGTAACCATGCTTGTTGTGGTTAGCATTAAGTAGTGTATAGAACTGTCAAATCACTATGTAAGCACTAATATTGTGTGTCAACTTTTCTTCAATTAAAAAAAAGAGAAAGAAATGATATAAGCAAGGATGAGAAGCAAGCACACAATGATAGCTCCCCACGCCTGCCATGGTTTCCCTGCAACCCTCAGCCCATCATCCCGCAGGTGCCCCTCCTTGGTCACACATTCTGCCTCTAATATGGCAGAAAATCATATATGATGCAGTCCAATGGAGAGAGGAAGAGAGAAGAATTTACCCATTAGGTTCTTCCCATATTCTTTCCTCCTCTAATCAAAAGATGCCCCACAGGTATTTAAATTTCTTGTACCTCCTGGCCTCTCCAAAAGCCACTGTGAAGCTAGAGAGAATGGGTGGGATGTTTCAAGCAATAAGAAAAGTATAATTATGATAATAATTCTTATAATGCATTGGTGCACAGGACACATTGGGGACTGGTGAATAATCCAGAATGTCTAGATAGAAAGCCTCATTTGAGGTAGCTGTGGAAGAATGGCTAGCATCAGACCACAAAGGGATCGGAACGGCATGTTCAGGAGCTGGAAGAAAAGACGGTACCAGGTTGCTTCTAGCTATATCATAACAGAGCTAGCACTTGTTAGGACTCAGGATGTGCCAAAAAGGGGTAGAGCCGGAGTCTTAGTGTAAGTAGACTGGCCCCAAAAGACTTCCACTTAATCCCTGTACTGAACCCTATCATTCAGAGAGTATGTTGCCACCTCGCAATGGCAAGCTAATGGCAGGGTCAGGAGGCCTTCTCGGAGTCTTTGTTTCAATATTTAATCTATTTACCCAGATGTCAGTGTTTTCTCCAGTGACTGTTGGGGAAAATGTTGCAGTCAAAGCTTGCACCTGTTAATTACTGCACAAAAACAGCAGGGTCCAAAGTCATTATTGTGTGCCATGGATAATTACAGCCCCACAATTGTGAGGCATCCTCTTGGCTCTTTGTCTACACAAATGTGCAGACCTAGATGCTGAACAGGTGATGACGATTTACAAGAACAATAATAAGAGCCAGTGGGGGCACAGGTAATTAAGAGATGGAGGCTGCAAACAACGTGCTCTGAGCAAGTCTGGAAGCAGACCAGGGGAAATTGTGGAGGCTTCTATCCAGTCTAGATTACATCGGAAAAGCCTGACCAGTGCATCCAGTAAGTGCAATTTCTTTAATGCATAAAGAAGGAGGCAGGCATTAAGATCAGGAGGGGTAAATTAGCACATGTCGTTCCCGATATGGCAAACAGGCGTCCTGTCCATCTCTAGCTGGGCAGGCAGACAGGAAATGAGCATGACTTGGAACAAGATTTTGAGGTGAATGTAGTGCCATAAAACAACAGCTGATAGACATAATGGGGATGGCTAGAGACATCTGTCCTGCTGGAATCAAAACTAAACACCAAAATTAAAAAAGATTTCCAAATTCCGTCTAGGAATTTGGCATGCCAGTGATCAAAGAAAACAATGAACCATTCAGAATTTCATGTCCAAACTCAGGCCTGATTGCTGCCAATGTTTTGGGGTTATCTATTTTTAGGTCTCAAACATATTCAATGATACCAGACTCTATTTTACCTTCTGACAGATGTGCCCTATATCTGAAACACTAAATGCATCATAAGGAATCTGTGGGACAAAAACTTCAAGTTTCTTTTCTAAATTACTCATTTTTATTACTCTTTTCAAATTACTCACTTTTATAGCAAATTTGTAAAATCTTATTATTACACACCTATTACAATCTGAATATTAAGCCTGAAACCTTGCTCAGAGCATTTCATAGCATAAATATTTATAGCTATAGATTTCCCTCTAAGCACTAATTTTACTGTGTCTCACTAATTTTGGTATGCTGTGTCTTCATTTTCATTTGTCTCTAAGCATTTTATAATTTCCCATGTGGTTTCTTCTTTGAATCCTGGTTATTTTGGAGTGTGTTTTAATTTCAACATACTTGTGGTTTTTCCAGATGTCCACAGTATTAATTTTTAATTTCATTCGATTGTGGTCACATAATCATACTCCATATGATTTCAATCCTTTTAAATTTATTGAGACTTGTTGTAGACCCAAACGTGTAGTCTATTCTGGAGAAAATTCCATGTGTACATGACAAGAATCTATATTCTGCTGTTGCTGACTGATGTACTCTGTTGACATCTGTTATGTCTAATTGGTTTATGTTGTTATTCAAGCCTTCTATTTCTTTGCTGATCCTCTGTCTAGTGGTTCTATCCACAATTAAAAGTGAAATATTGATGTCTCCACTATTATTGTTGAGTTCTCTATTTCTCTCTTCATTTATATCAGTCTTTTCTTGAGTACTTTGGCAAAAAGAACTTGGGTATATTTTTATAATTTCGAAAGCCATGTCACCTGCATCTCCCTATTCAATCTTAGCAATGAAACTGTGTAGATGATAATCTCAGCTCCCTTTTCTGGATGAGGAAAGGAGAGTCCCTGCAGTTCACATGAGTAATAAACAGCAGCATCAAGACTCATATCCAATCTTGGATGTCTTCTACTCATGTGTTATCTTCTCTACATCACACCCAGCCAACCGATTAACTGGCTGCAGACCTAAGAGTAAGCTTCGACAAATGCAAAACTGTCCAGCTGAGACCGGCCCAGATTGCTGACCCACAGAATCATAAGCTAAATTAATGGTTTTTGTTTTAAGTCATTCAATGTGGGCATGGTTTGCAATGTAGCAACAGCTGAATTTGTTGCTCACCCTCCCTGAACCCAAGAGTCAAGTTCTGCTTATTGCTATACTTAAACACTATTTTCTTCAAGTCCAGAGCGATTTTTTTAGTATTCTATCAGAAGGCAACAAAAAAATGTTTTGTAGGTTTGTTGAGATGTAACTGACACACAACATTGGGTAAGTTTAAGGTGTACAATGTGATGGTTTGATACATGCAATATGTGAAATGATAACCACAATAAGGTTAATCAACAACGAAAACTCATCACCTCACCTCATTACCATTTTTTGTGCATGTGTGTGGTGAGAACATTAAGGTCTACTCTATTAACAACTTTCAAGTATACATATAGGATTGCCAGCTCTTGTCACCATGCTATACACCAGATCCCCAGAACTTATTCATCTTCTAACTGGAAGTTTGTACCCTGTTTAGCCCTACCTCCTAACCCTGGCAACCACCATGCTACTCTCTGTTTCTGTGAGTTCCACTTTATAGATTTCACATGTAAGTAAGTTCACATAGTGTTTGTCTTCCTCTGGCTGCCTTATTTCACTGGTATAATGCTGTCCAGGTTTATATGTGTGGCTGACAATAGCAGGATTTCCTTTTTTACAGCTGAATAATATTTCACTGTGTGTATGTATACATACATATGTGTTACATCTTCTTTATCCATTCATCCATTGACAGGAACTTAGGTTGTTTCCATCTTGGTTATTATGAATAATGCTGCAATGAGCATGGGAGTGCAGCTATTTCTTGAATCAAGTTAGTGTTTTCATTTCCCTCAGATGTATACCAAGGAGTGGGATTGCTGGATCACATGGTAGTAAAAGTCAGGGATGATTTGACTCAAAGGAATGCGGGAATTTTCTTAGTTCCAGTTATCCTCAACCAGTTCTTCTGCCTGCTTGGTCCTTATTGGCAGGTTAATTTGAGCTCTGCTACCGCACATGATTAAATGCAACAGATTTGTTTTGTTGTGGGTTTTTAAAATATTTAATTCTGAACAAGAATGCCCATACGGTTTGAGTGTCTGGTCCTCCCTTTTAAATATAGGAGGAGCTATTGTTGCCTAGTAAGGAAAATCCAGTGCTATATTGTCCACATTTCTCTGCACCATTTTTGATTGTTGTTCTTTGTTTCTTTTCTTTCTGTGTGTGTGGGGGGAGAGGACAACCACCCCTAAACCTGCTAAGAATAGTTCAATTCAAGATATTCCTAAAATGTGAGTTATTTACTTATCTCTATTCTGCAGGTGCTGAGCACACTTTCGTTTTTCGAAGAGCATCACAAAAGTAGCTTCCTCTGGCTAGCCAAGAAACTTGTAAAACAATCATCTCAAACAGGTTCAAATCAGTTTCATCCTTTGTAATGTAGCTGGCTGGGAGAAAGTAGAAAGTGGTCTCTGACCATTGGATTCGTTGATATTGTTTTTTCTCTGGAGTTCTCATTCCTAACAAGGTCATACAGCTTTCTGGGAGCCTGTTAATAAGCCCCTTCTCTCCAAATTTCCATCAAACCTCAGTGAGTGGACTGGCCTGTGATTAAAAAAAAAAAAAAAAAAGGAGGGGAAGAAAATAACAAAATGATTTGGGTGTAATACTGATTGCTTTCAAATTAAGACATTCAAGAGATACATTTTTATCCAATTACATAACTATTTTTGAAAAAAGGATTTTTTTATTGTCATACATTACTTAAGTCCACATTCTCCACAACTGGAGATATAAGTACATGTTAGTTTGGAAAAGTCCACATATTGTTCTTTCATATAGTATGTAATTCATGCAGATATATACATATGAATTATGAATTACACATACACAGTACTATATATATGACAAATTTCACACTGTATATATATATACACACAGTGAGAGAGAGAAAAATTTATGCCAACTAGTAACTGGCTATATTTTTTTTTTATTTTACATATTTATATAGACTATATTCTTTTGAAAGGTAAGCTGAAACTTAAAAAGAGCAGAAGCATGAGAAGGGATTGAGATCATCCTATAAGAAACACAAGGGAAGGAAGAATGGGACACTGGTGTTATGTTTAAGAGCAGGATCCTTTTCAAAGCAGCCAGGGTTCTTCCCAGGTTGGCCTTGAGAATAGAGACAGATACATTTGAAGATGATCATTCACTATTCCTCCTTTGGTCAAGAAAGCCATTAAGCAACATGGTTAAGGGATGGATGGACTGTAAGATCAGGCTACCTTGGCTGGAATTCTGGCTCCCCTGTTAGCCCTGAGTGATCTTTGTACTGTGGCCCTCGCTTTCCTTATCTGTGGAAGAAGAAGAATAATTCTGTGACTTAGCACCATCCATCCAGGTTACATGATGCCTGCATTCTCCTTTCTTGCCAGGTACCCCCAATCACATGAACTTTGGGAAAGGGGTAAATGTGCGCATGGGAAGGAAAAGGCATCTGTCTACAAAAGCTCCATCTCTGGAAGTACAATAATTCTTGGTTCTGACTCTGCCTGCCCTCTCCCCTCTATATTACGTAGGCTGGGAAGGGTGTAGCTTAAGGTGGTGACTACTGACAGCCATATTTTTTCCGCACCTCATCAGCTTATTAGTTGGCAGCTTTCTTTAGGATATAGCACACATGACAGCCCTTCTTCCTTAACTGGAGACCCTTGTCTATAATTCCCATGGTGACAGAAAAAGCCAAAATCAACATCTAATCTCACAATTACTTATATTATTTAATTATTTCAATAACACTATGAACTGGAGCCATAAATCCAGATGGATCAATGGAGGACCATGAGGATCAAGTAAAGTCACCCAGGTTATGAAGCTCATCAGGACACAAGCCTAGGTTGACCTGACTGTAAAGGCCATACTCGCTCCCCATGCCATGTGATATGGGAACATTACCACGTTATCAGCCCTACCCTGGGAGGCCTCTATTCTTTATCTTCTTCTCTTCTCTTCTCCTTTCTAACTCTTCTATTTCCCCTTCAACTTCTATTTCATCTCCTGATGTTCATCTCTTCATCCACCTTCTAACTCCTTCCCAAATATTTCTTTGATTTTCCTAAAACTTCCATCATTTAATACATTTTCCTCTTCCTGCATCTGTGTAGATTGCATGACTCTTCAAATGATTTGGCCACCCCTTTCTGGGGAGCATTATATTTTCTGCCATGTTGACGCCAGGAGTGACAGACTCACTTTGGTCAGAGAATATCAACAGAACTGATGTGTGTCCAAGCGGTCTGGGCCTTTAAGAACCACTGGTGATTTAAGACATTTCTCCCCCATCCCCACAAGACTGGCAATGCTCCAGAAGGCAACACTTCATCAGCCTGGGTCTTAGAAGAAAGAAGGTGTTGGGCAGAGCTGAAGGTGACCCATGAGGGGCATGTAGTGTGAGATGAACCTTTGTTGCTTTAAGCCACAGAGTCTTTTAGACTGTTTTATTGCCGCAACATAACCTAGTTAATCCCGACTGATAGTCTATCCCTCTGTTTTCCTCCTACTTCTTATTTTCTTTGTCTTGTCTTCCTTTCTTCTCATTCAACCCCTTCCAGTTCATCCTTTCAAATCTTACCCAGTTTTTTTTTCTTACCAGATTCTATCAACTCTCTTCTTTCTTTCTCTTTCTTTTTGTTCTTCCACTAATTTTGTCCTATCGTCTTCTAGCTGCCCCCAAATTGGTCCCAAAGAAAAAATAGAGGAAAAATGTAGCCAAGAGAACTTTAAAAAATTAATGGTGAATAAAAAAAAATTAATGGTAAATAAAGACCAGGAAAGGAGACCAGAGTGGGGAGACTGGGTATTATCCTGTTGTCACCAGAGTCTTACAACCTGGGCAGGGCAGTAAATGTCTCATTTTTCACTGGATGCCTTGTGTGGGCCAACACTGTGCTGAGAACAGGGGAGACAGAAATGAATAAGACATGTTCTTGGCTACCCCAGAGTAGATCTGGGAGAGAGGAGAAGCATAATTGGTATTCAATGTGCTAGATTACACTATACATTACATACATAATAGTACTTGTCACATTAACGTACGTATGTCATATATATGCCTAAGCACACAAAAGACCATTTTCTAGGCAGCTATTATGTGCCAGAAACTTTGGGAGTTACCATACAATATTCTCATTTAAAACAGTAAATCCATGGTTTAAACATTTCCATCCCCACTGGACGGATACCAAAACCAGGGCTTAGAAAGTTTCAGACAATGAGGCCACTCTCATACCTAGTAAGTGATTTATCTGAGAATCAAAGCCAGGTCAACTGAATTCCAAAACCTGGGCTCCTAACTAACACTCTGCCCGGCCTCCTTGACTCAGTGCTGCAGGACACAGAGGAGATTAATAACATGCACCTGATTTGAGAACCGCAGGGCAAACAGAATGAGTGGCATGCTATTCCAGGCACTAACTTGCTCCTGTTGAGCTGCCAAGAGGCAGAGGGAAAAAAAAATGATCATTTTGTATGTTTTTGTTTGTGTTTTTTGCAATCTCCAAAAGAAGGAGATGAACAGAGATCCCTGCTCTTGGGAAGTTTAATTAGAGTCATCACGATGCAAGTATCTGGAGAGGAATAAAATCATTGACCAAGAAGGAGCATGCTTCTGCCCTGTAATTTTTATCTTCACTGTCTAGGAAGAAACAATAATATAGACATCAGTCTGATCTTTGATACATTTAAGATCAGAAGTTTAAACTGATATCCAGCCTGCAAAGATACTTGGTCCTGCAGGGTGTTGCAAAAAACCAATGGAATTAGCTGCCAACATTGCAAAAGTGAGAAGTGTTGTATAAAAGATTCAGATTTCTGTTTTCTCTTTAAAAAGCCCAAGATCTGCCATGTGCTGAATACTGGCTGCCCCTTCAGGTGGGTCATGCACTTTCCTGTTAACCACTGTCCCACCTTTTCTGTCTACTATTATTTTTTTTTTTAAACCTGGTCTGCTTTACCCGTTCATTTTAATTTCTGGGTCCTGAGTGCATTTAGTATTAAGAACCTTGATAAAGATTATCAGCTCATTGATTCTTCGATTATAAAACAAAACAAAATTTCAACATGCATGACCCCAGAGTAACACTGAATGATATTATGACTTCAATTGCCTATGTGCATAGGGTTAATAAATATTGGTCAGCTCATCATACCATCATTGTACTGTGTCAGACTGTATGTTGTATGGGGCTAGTAATACAGCCTGGAATATGAGTGAGTACAAGCCAATAAAATTCCATATGAGAGCTCTTGGATTCCAAAATAACCTAAGTCTCACTGAGAATAAAAATGGATCACAATGATATGCCACTGGGAGAGTAATATTCTCCACTTGTGGATGGTCAGATGAAATTTAGAAATTGCTGCTCTGATCACTGAATAAAAATATTGCTTTCATGTACTTCCCAGCAAATGTACCTTGACTTGTTAATTGCTTGGCCACTCATTATTAATAATTGAAGACTTGAATGCATTCTTACTGTGTAATCCAATTCTACACTTACCATTCAGGATAATATTAACAAGAGCTCTTCTCATGAAGAAATGCATTAGTGCACAACTCTGTTAAAAATAAAAGCAAAGGTTCCTGTAAGTGGAAAGAAGAAATCTCTATTGGATCCAATGAATATATAAAAATAATTGTAATAGGGAGTATGAAAACAATTAATACAGGAGAAATAAAATTTTTTTTTGATACCCAGTTATATGCCACACATTACGTTGGAAATTTCATATAAATTTATCTTATATAAACCTGTCAATCAAATACTACACCTAGTGAGAAAGGTAAAATTAAATGGAGTCATTTGTGTCAGTGGGTTTTAAAATAGAGTCCAGAGGGGGAGGAGCAAGATGGCAGAGGAGTTGGAGACCTAAATTTCATCTGGTCCCATGAATTCAGCTAGATAGGGATCCAACCATACTGAACGCCTACGAACTCAACAGGAGATTGAAGAAAAGAATAGCAACAACTCTCTGAACAGAAAAGCAACCACTTTCTGGAAGGTAGGACGTGCGGAGAAGTGAATCCGAGGCGATATTCGGGAGGAGAGACGGCGGGGGAGGGGCCTCCGTCGGCCGCTTCTGGCAAGTGATAGAGCCGCGGAGCACAAAATCGGAACTTTTAGAAGTTGGCTCCGCTGAGGGACATCGCTCCAGTGGCTAAGCGGGGGGTGGAACCCTCGTGGGACAGTGTGGTCTCAGGACCCTTGGGGTCACAGAAAGACCGGGGGTGCCTGAGTGCGGCAGAGCTCCCAGGTATCAGAGCAGGGAAGCTGGCTGCAGAGACGGAGCCCAGGCGCGGGCTCTCAGCTCGGGGTTGTCATAAACCGTGATCCGCGGCACAGTCGGGCCACTGCTCTTCCAGCAGGGACCCAACAAGTGGCAGATCCGGGGAGACTCCCCTTCCTCCCCCGGGAGGAGTGGCGCGGGAGCGCACCTCGGGGATCTGCTGGGTTTGGAGACTCCACACGGGGTCGGGTGCCAGAGATAGAAACGCGCGGTCACAGGCCGGGTGAGCACGGAGTGCGGCCAGAGACCGGGGAGACGGGAGTGACTGACGGCTTTTCTCTGGGGGTGCACTGAGGAGCGGGGCCCCGAATTCTCGGCTCCTCTGGAGCAGAGACTGGGAGACTGCCATTTTCACTCTCAGCCTCCAGAGCTGTATGGAAAGTTTGCAGGGAACAAAAGCTCCCGAGAGCAAACCCGAGCTTAGCCCAGTTGGCAAGGGCAGGGCAATTCCGCCTCCAGCAAAGACATTTGGGAACCACGGCAACAGGCCCCTCCCCCAGAAGATCAGCGAGAACAGCCAGCCAAGACCAAGTTTACCGATCAATGAGAACAGCAGAACTCCAGCGCTAGGGGAATACTGCACATAGAATCCATGGCTTTTTTCCCATGATTCTTTAGTCTTTCAAAGTTAATTTTTTTTTGACTGTCTTTTTCTTTTTTTTTTTTGAATTTTTCTTTTTCCCTTTTTCAACCAACATCTTATCAATCCCTTTTTTAAAAAATCTTTTTTATTTTTCATTTTTAGAGTGGTATTCTATCCTTCAGAGTAGTTACCCTTATTTTTGGGAAATATATATATAAATATAAGTTGTTCTCTCTTTAAAATTTTGGGATATGGTTTCTTCTAACAGACCAAAATACACCATAAATCTCTAGTGTATGGCTTTGTTCTAGTCTCCTGCCTGATCACATTCTCTCCCTTTTTTAAAAAATCCTCTTCTTTCTTTTTTCAACCAACTTCTTATCTTATAATTCCTTTTATAAAATCTTTTATAATTTTCATCTTTGCAGTTATACTCCATCCCTTCATCGTATTTACCCTTATTTTTATACATATATAAGTTTTTCTTTCCTTAAAATCTTGGGAGGCACTTTCTTCTAACAGACCAAAATACGCCCAAAATCTAGTGTGTGGCACTGATCTATGCACCAGCCTGATCATATTTGATCATATTCTGTTTTTTTTTTCCATTTCTTTGTTTGTTTTTATCTTTTTCTTTTTTTTTCTTTCTTTCCCTTTCTTCTCCCCTGGTCTCAGGTCTCTTCTGATTTGTTTAGTATATATTTTTCTGGAGTCATTGTTACCCTGTTAGCATTTTGTTCTCTCATTCATCTATTCTCCTCTGGACAAAATGACAAGACAGAAAAAATCACCTCAAAAAAAAAGAACAAGAGGCAGTACTGACTGCCAGGGACCTAATCAATACGGACATTAGTAAGATGTTGGAACTAGAGTTCAGAATGATGATTTTAAAGATACTAGCTGGGCTTGAAAAAAGCATGGAAGATATTAGAGAAACCCTTTCTGGAGAAATAAAAGAACTAAAATCGAACCAAGTCGAAATCAAAAAGGCTATTAATGAGGTGCAATAAAAAATGGAGGCTCTAACTGCTAGGATAAATGAGGCAGAAGAAAGAATTAGTGATATAGAAGACCAAATGATGGAAAATAAAGAGGCTGAGAAAAGGGGCACCTGGGTGGCTCAGTCGGTTAAGCGTCCGCCTTCAGCTCAGGTCGTGATGCCAGCGTCCTGGGATCGAGCCCTGCATCGGGCTCCTTGCTCTTCAGGAAGCCTGCTTCTCGCTCTCACACTCCCCCTGCTTGTGTTCCCTCTCTCGCTATGTCTCTGTCTATCAAATAAATAAATAAAATCTTTAAAAAAAAAAAAAGGAAGCTGAGGAAAGAGAGATAAACAACTACTGGATCACAAGGGCAGAATTTGAGAGATAAGTGATACCATAAGACAAAACAATATTAGAATAATTAGGATCCAAGGAGAAGAAAGAGAGAGGGCAGAAGGTATATTGGAGCAAATTATAGCAGAGAACATCCCTAATTTGGGGAAGGAAACAGGCATCAAAATCCAGGAGGCAAAGAGAACCCCCCTCAAAATCCATAAAAATAGGTCAACACCCAGACATCTAATAGTAAAACTTACGAGTCTCAGAGACAAAGAGAAAATCCTGAAAGCAGCTCAGGACAAGAGATCTGTAACCTACAATAGTAGAAACATTAGATTGGCAACAGACCTATCCACAGAGACCTGGCAGGCCAGAAAGGACTGGCATGATATATTCAGAGCACTAAATGAGAAAAATATGCAGCCAAGAATACTATATCCAGCTAGGCTGTCATTGAAAAGAGAAGGAGAGATAAAATGTTTCCAGGACAAACAAAAAAGAAAGGAATTTGCAAACACAAAACCAGCCCTACAAGAAATATTGAAAGGGGTCCTCTAAACAAAGAGAGAGCCTAAAAGTAACATAGACCAGAAAGGAACACAGACAATATACAGTAACAGTCACCTTACAGGCAATACAATGGCACTAAATTCCTATCTTTCAATAGTTACCCTGAATGTAAATGGGCTAAATGCCCCAATCAAAAGACATAGGCTATCAGATTGGATAAAAAAAAACAAGACCCATTGATATGCTGTCTGCAAGAGACTCATTTTAGACCCAAAGACACCTCCAGATTGAACATGAGGGTTCAAAGAAAGCTGGGGGGGCAATCCTTATATAAGACAAATTAGATGTTAAACCAAAGTCTATAATAAGAGATGAGGAAGGACACTATATCCTGCTTAAAGGGTCTATCCAACAAGAAGACCTAACAATTGTAAATATCTATGTCCCTAATATTGGAGCAGCCAATTATATAAACCAATTAATAACAAAAGCAAAGAAACACTTCAACAACAATACAGTAATAGTGGGGGACTTTAACACCCCCCTCACTGACATGGACAGATCATCTAAGCAAAAGATCAACAAGGAAATAAAGACTTTAAATGACACACTGGACCAAATGGACTTCACAGATATATTCAGGACATTCTATCCCAAAGGAACAGAATACACATTTTTCTCTAGTGCCCATGGAACATTCTCCAGAATAGATCACATTCTAGGTCACAAATCAGGTCTCAACTGGTACCAAAAGATTGGGATCATTCCCTGCACATTTTCAGACCACAATGCTTTGAAACTAGAACTCAATCACAAGAGGAAAGTTGGAAAGAACTCAAATACATGGAGGCTAAAGAGCATCCTACTAAAGAATGAATGGGTCAACCAGGAAATTAAAGACGAATTACAAAAATTCATAGGAACAAATGAAAATTAAAACACAACTGTTCAAAATCTTTGGGATGAAAAAAAAAAAATCTTTGGGATGTAGCAAAGGCAGTCCTAAGCAGAAAGTATATAGCAATACAAGCCTTTCTCAAGAAACAAGAAAGGTCTCAAATACACAACCTAACACGACACCTAAAGTAGCTGGAGAAAGAACAGCAAATAAAACCTAAACCCAGCAGGACAAGAGAAATAATAAAGATCGGAGCAGAAATCAATGAAATAGAAACCAAAAGAACAGTAGAACAAATCAACAAAACTAGGAGCTGGTTCTTTGAAAGAATTAATAAGATTGATAAAACCCTGGCCAGACTTATCAAAAAGAAAAAAAAAGACCCAAATAAATAAAATTATGAATGAAAGAGATCACAACCAACACCAAAGAAATACATACAATTATAAGAACATATTATGAGCAACTCTATGCCAGCAAATTAGATGATGCATTCCTAGAGATGTATCAACTACCAAAACTGAACCAGGAAGAAATAGAAAACCTGAACAGACCTATAACCACTAAGGAAATTGAAGCAGTCATCAAAAATCTCCCAACAAACAAAAGCCCAGGGCCAGATGGCTTCCCAGGGGAATTCTACCAAACATTTAAAGAAGAATTAATACCTATTCTTCTGAAACTGTTCCAAAAAATAGAAATGGAAGGAAAACTTCCAAACTCGTTTTATGAGGCCACCATTACCTTGATCCCCAAACCAGACAAAGGCCCCATCAAAAAGGAGAATTACAGACCAGTATCCTTGATGAACAAGGATGCAAAAATTCTCACCAAAATACCAGCCAGTAGGATCCAACAGTACATTAAAAGGATTATTCACCACGACCATGTGGGATTTAACCCTGGGCTGCAAGGTTGGTTCAACATCTGCAAATCAATCAATGTGATACAATACATTAATAAAAGAAAGAACAAGAACCATATGATCCTCTCAATAGATGCAGAAAAAGCATTTGACAAAGTACAGCATCCTTTCTTGATCAAAACTCTTCAGAGTATAGGGATAGAGGGTACATACCTCAATATAATAAAAGCCATCTATGAAAAACCCACAGTGAATATGATTCTGAATGGGTAAAAACTGAGAGCTTTCCCCCTAAGGTCAGGAACATGGCAGGGATGTCCACTATCACCACTGCTATTTAATGTAGTATTAGAAGTCCTAGCCACAGCAATCAGACAACAGAAAGAAATAAAAGGCATCCGAATTGGCAAAGAAGAAGTCAAACTCTCACTCTTTGCAGATGATATGATACTTTATGTGGAAAACCCAAAAGATTCCACCCCAAAACTGCTAGAACTCATAGAGGAATTCAGTAAAGTGGCAGGAGATAAAATCAAGGCACAGAAATCAGTGGCATTCCTATACACCAACAACAAGACAGAAGAAAGAGAAATTAAGGAGTGGATCCCATTTACAATTGCACCCAAAACCATAAGATACCTAGGAATAAATCTAACCAAAAAGGCAAAGAATCTGTACTCAGAAAACTATAAAATACTCATGAAAGAAATTGAGGAAGACACAAAGAAATGGAAAAATGTTCCGTGCTCATGGATTGGAAGAACAAATATTGTGAAGATGTCAATGCTACCTAGAGCAATCTACACATTCAAGGCAATCCCCATCAAAATACCATCCACTTTTTTCAAAGAAATGGAACAAATAATCCTAAAATTTGTATGGAACCAGAAAAGACCCTGAATAGCCAGAGGAATATTGAAAAAGAAAAGCAAAGCTGGTGACATCACAATTCCGGACTTCCAGCTCTATTACAAAGCTGTCATCATCAAGACAGTATGGTACTGGCACAAAAACAGACACATAGATCAATGGAACAGAATAAAGAGCCCAGAAATGGACCCTCAACTCTATGGTCAACTAATCTTCAACAAAGCAGGAAAGAATGTCCAGGGGAAAAAAGACAGTCTCTTCAACAAATGGTGTTGGGAAAATTGGACAGCCACATGCAGAAGAATGAAACTGAACCATTTCCTTACACCACACACAAAAATAGACTCAAAATGGTTGAAAGACCTAAACGTGAGCTAGGAATCCATCAAAATCCTTGAGGAGAACACAGGCAGCAATCTCTTCGACCTCAGCCGCAGCAACTTCTTCCTAGAAACATCACCAAAGGCAAGGGAAGCAAGGGCAAAAATGAACTATTGGGACTTCATCAAGATAAAAAACACAGCAAAAGAAACAGTCAACAAAACCAAAAGACAACCGACAGAATGGGAGAAGATATTTGCAAATGACATATCAGATAAAGGGCTAGTATCCAAAGTCTATAAAGAATGTATCAAACTCAATATCCAAAGAACAAATAATCCAATCAAGAAATGGGCAGAAGACATGAACAGACATTTCTGCAAAGAAGACATCCAAATGGCCAACAGACACATGAAAAAGTGCTCAACATCGCTCGGCATCAGGGAAATCCAAATCAAAACCTCAATGAGATACCACCTCACACCAGTCAGAATGGCTAAAATTAACAAGTCAGGAAATGACAGATGTTGGCAGGGTTGTGGAGAAAGGGGGACCCTCCTACACTGTTGTTGGGAATGCAAGCTGATACAGCCACTCTGGAAAACAGTGTGGAGGTTCCTCAAAAAGTTGAAAATAGAGCTACCATATGACCCAGCAATTGCACTACTGGGTATTTAGCCCAAAGATACAAATGTAGTGATCCAAAGGGGCACATGCACCCCAATGTTTATAGCAACAATGTCCACAATAGCCAAACTATGGAAAGAGCCAAGATGTCCATCGACAGATGAATGGATAAAGAAGAGGTGGTATATATATACAATGGAATATTTTGCAGCCATCAAAAGGAATGAAATCTTGCCATTTGCAATGACGTGGATGGAACTGGAGGGTATTATGCTGAGTGAAATAAGTCAATCAGAGAAAGACATGTATCATATGATCTCACTGATATGAGGAATTCTTAATCTCAGGAAACAAACTGAGGGTTGCTGGAGTGGTGGGGGGTGGGAGGGATGGGTTAGCCTTGACATCTGGAGATGTTAAATAAAAATCAAATAATATATATGTATTGCCTGTCAACTTGTAAAGTGCTGTAAGATATCTTGGTTGGCTCTAGATAACTCAATTTTCAAATGAATTTTACAGAAGAATCAAGAGAATATCAGCTAGTCTCTATTTAGGACTTAATATGTACCCAACATGAAATTGAGTACTTTGGACAACTTAGTTAATTTAATTTAATTTATTTATCAACCTATGCAATTGCTGGGTCATAGGGATGGGGTGGCTGGGTGATAGACATTGGGGAGGGTATGTGGTATGGTGAGTGCTGTGAATTGTGTAAGACTGTTGAATCACAGACCTGTACCTCTGAAACAAATAATACATTATATGTTTAAAAGGAAAAAGAAAAGAAAATAGCAGGAAGGGAACGATGAAGGGGAGGAAATCGGAGGGGAAGATGAACCATGAGTAACTATGGACTCTGAGAAACAAACTGAGGGGGGTGGGGGGATGGGTTAGCCTGGTGATGGTTATTAAAGAGGGCACATACTGAATGGAGCACTGGGTGTTATGCACAAACAATGAATCATGGAACACTACATCAAAAACTAATGATGTAATGTATGGTGATTAACATAACAATAAAAAATTTAAAAAAAAGAAACAAAACAGGTGAACATAGGGGAAGGGAGGGAAAAATAAAATAAGACAAAAAACAGAGAGGGAGACAAACCATAAGAGACTCTTAGCTCTAGAAAGCAAACTGAGGGTTGCTGGACGGGAGGTGGGTGAGGAGATGGGATAACTGGGTGATGGACATGAAGGAGGGCACTTGATGGAATAATCACTGGATGTTATATGCAACTGATGAATCACTAAACTTTACCTCTGAAACTAATAATACAGTATATGTTAATTAAATTGAATTTAAATAAAAATTTTTAAAAAATGATGACTTTTGTGGTCCTAAGAAGTAACTGAAAAGAGTGGTGCCTGGGTGGTTCAGTCAGTTAAGCACAAGACTCTTGATTTCAGCTCAGATCATGACTCAGGGTCCTGAGATTGAGCCCTGTGTTGGGGTCTGTGCTCAGCACAGAGTCTACTGCACTCCCCCTCCCTCTCCCTCTGCCCCCTTCTCCCCCACTGGCATGCATGCACATGCTTTCTGTCTCTCAAATAAATAAATAAATCTTTTTTTAAAAAAGTAACTGAAAAATATAAACAGACAGAAAGGAGTCCAAGAATAGAAAGCTACCTATTTTAGGAAACACCCACTCCCCCTACCCCCATGCAGCCAACATTTTACAAAAAGCCAACAACAGTTGAAGACAAGTCACATGAGAAAATGGAGTTGCAGGGCCATGTATCAAAATGTACGGTGTTTGGAATCAGAAAGTTCTAGGGTTGAACTCTAGCTCTTTAATTTACTATATTTGTTTATCTCTCTGAGGATACGCCATACATGCATTATATACATATATATTACATACATATATACATATAAGTTACCATATATGTTTATATGCAGGTACTGGATAAATATTAACCTGCTTCTCCATTTGTTTTTCCTCTTACATCCTCAACTTTTGACTCTTACCTTAAGTCTTCTCTAAGTCAGATGAACTGTGTCTGTCCCCAAAATTTAGAGTCAAAGAAATTGGTAAATAAATGTTCAAACATAAATGGAAATGAACTTAACAAAGCAATATCAGCATCATGTAGAGTGTTAAGCATACATAGAATTTAAATAGATGGAACGCTAATGCAAAAATGAGTGAAGGGATAAACTAATTGTTCTAAGGCCCCTGCATTGTCAGGGAGGAAGTAACATTATTCATTTGCATTACATTCTAATAAGGGGTTTGTGTTTTAGTCTCCAAGATAACCACTAAAATATAAGTAAAATAATCTAGAGAGTGGCTCAGTCAGTTAAGTGTCTGCCTTTGGCTCAGGTCATGATCCCAGGGTCCAGGGATCAAGCCCCACATCAGGCTCCCTGCTCAGTGGGTAGTCTGCTTCTCCATCTCTCTCTCCCCCTCCCCCCCCCCGCTTGTTCTCTTGCTCTCTCTCTCTCTAATAAATAAAATTTTAAACAAAGTAAAATAATCTATAACTAACTAGTGGAGATGGGCAAAATAAAAACAAATTGCTTGACTAATCATAAATAAATAAAGAATCAAGGGAAAATAGAACCAAATAATAAATTAATATATAGCATTAATGAAAAGGACATGAAGAAAAACAAATTAGCTCAGAGCTTATAGAAGGTGATGAGTGTGGGCTTCTGTGTTAAAATCATTAGGAGATTTCTTAACCATGAGATGGCAGTTTTGCTGAGACTTGATTTGCGTCTAGAAGCCAGGCCTGCAGAGGAGTATAGTGAACCAGGCCTATCTCTAGCTGGGGATAGAGCACTGCACACAGAAGGTACAAAACTCCAGAAAGCTGGAGTGGAGTGGATTTGGACTACCCTCTTATTGGCACGGAGCTTACACTGCTCAGTATATTCACAGTCTACAGTGATGTATCAGAGCTCTGTGGGAAAATACTTTCAGCCCTAACTTACAGAGGGGGAGATTGGCATGGCAAACAACGAACTGAACTGAGTAACAGTCGAATGGATTTTGCAGACAAACATTTGAAACTATCCTTCCACTTATGAGAGCAATTGGAGAAATTAAGCCCCACCTTGCACATTTGTAAAATAATAATAAAAAAAAAGCAATAGCATAAAATGCTAGGGTATTTTGTGTGAGGATGACATCGGATTATGTAAAGGGCTTAACAAAATAGGTGAAATATATTGGTAGGAAATGACTCATAAAATTATTGTTTAAGATATGCCATATGATAAGAAAGGCAGTGATCCTGACCCAGATTATATTTCACGGAAGTCTCTGCTCCCTCCACGCCACCTCGCAGTCTCCTGAAATCCTGAGGTGACATGTAGAAGACACAAAGTGCTGTAAGAGATGCTGGGGCAGAGCGCTGTGAACCACAGCAGAGGGACAAGGTAAATTTGGGTTTTGGGAATCAGGCTTCACCAAAGCCTTCCCAGAGGAAGGGATCTTTGAACCTGGAGGATGAAGAGCCTTTGTGTCTCCCATTTTCTCTCTTAGACACTTGTTCTTGAAGACGTTTATTTAAAACTCAATTATGTTCCTTCCTGCATGACACAGCTAATATGGTTTCATCTTCAAAGGAATGCCACTACTTATGTATTCTCAGTTAATTGTTTTTTGTGGTCATGGCTTGTCCTTCTTCTTAATCCCTGAAGAGCAGGTAGCTTTCTCAGAGACAGCTCATATTTCTTTTCATTGCTACAAAGTATCTGACACTAGGCTGAATTGATCATGTAAAAGTCTTTCCCATGGCCTTGGTATATAGTAGGGATGCAGTTAGGATAGCTGTGTTACAGCACATAATTAACATCATTTATATGCTTATTAAATTGATGCTGGGTGGTAAATGAATATAAGGATAGAAAGGAAATGACCATATAGATGACAGATGGATGGATGGATAGATGGATGGATGGATGGATGGATGGATGGATGGATGGATGGACAGGTGAGTATACAGATATTTGAGAGGATAGAAAATGGGGAAACACCAGTGAATTATTGAATTTTCCAACAATTGTCATGGATTGGGATAACACTTTTTAGCTGTGCCTGATGTTTTCAAGTTTCTAACACATGTGGGAAGAGGTTTATAAAATTCATTTTCTTTAACTTTTCTCCTAACCGCTATTGAAATGATGAATACTTGTTCTGTTCTCTAAGACTTTTGTTCCAGTGCAACATCAATTAACTAGGATATCAAATCATCTTTCATATATTTTTTCAGTATCTTCAGCCTCCTTGTCTTTCTTTTTTCTGTCATAACAACTAATTCACTATTCCACAATGGGAGTAAACAATCCCCAAGAGGAATAATAGTAATAATACAGAAAGTTGTTTACAAACAGACGATAAAGTTGCTTGAAAAGGCACCTATATCTAAGGCAAACTTCAAACGCTAAAAGTGCATATTTCAAAGCCAGTGTCTTTATTGGGAACATAGCTCAGCAGTAAGAACACATGATTAGCTCTAGCAAGACCTGGGCTTAAATTTGAAGCTGTCACTTACTAGCTATGGGATTTAGGGAAACTTCCTTAATATTTTTTAACATCTGTACTTTGGAGATATCATTCCTTCATGCTATGGTTGATAAATAAATTAAATTAAATTAACAAAGTTGTCCAAAGTACTCAATTTCATGTTGGGTACATATTAAGTCCTAAATAGAGACTAGCTGATATTCTCTTGATTCTTCTGTAAAATTCATTTGAAAATTGAGTTATCTAGAGCCAACCAAGATATCTTTCAGCACTTTACAAGTTGACAGGTAATACATATATATTATTTGATTTTTATTTAACATCTCCAGATGTCAAGGAATCTGTATCTCAGAGAGGTGAAGTGACTGACTTAAGTTCACACATCTCGAAGTAAAATGAGAAGCCAGAGTCCTGGACACAACACGTCAGGATCTTCCTTCTACAAAAGTATTTCTTGGTGTCATCTCTCACATTCCAGAATCTGTTATCAACAGGAGATACACCTAGTGGACCAGTCAAGAGCCTGCAAGGCAGCCCGGGAATCTAGATTCCACTCTTATCTAGTTCTGAATCCTTAAATTCCTCCAGCAGCAAGACTGCAAGCCATAGCTCAGTAGGGTGTAAACATAAGTAGATTAGGCTTCAGTTACTTCTAAGACCATGGCATTTTATGCTTTCAAGTGTGTCAACTTCTTTCCTTTGATGAAGCTTTCCCATGAGCCTCCATCTCTCACTGCAACAGTTCTCAAAATTTGTGGACATTGAAATCCCCTAAGGAACTTCTCAACCCCCATCCTGAGAGATTGTGTTCTGTATGTCTTAGAGAGGGCCTCTAAGCTGCATCAGCTACACATTGGAGACCCCTGATGTACAGCATGAAAACACTGATTTGCCCAATAGAGGTCAAATTTCTTAGTGTGTCATCAATCCTTCTATTACTTTGTCCTCAACTATCTCTTCAGTCTCAAATCTTATCTCTTCCCACTTTGGCAATAATGTTCCACCAAGGCCCAATTGTTTGGGGAGCCTTAGAACACATCATGCTCTTTCACCTCCTGTTCTCTGGCTCAGGCCACCTTCTTAGAGCCCTACCCAAAATCTCCTTTCTCTTCTTCTACATATACTCCCATTCATCCTTTAAGACTCATCTCATCCATCCCTTCCAGATATATCTCTGTCAGTAAATATCCCCACTATTTTACAATAGTCTCTGAATGTGTTCACCACCCTCACTAGATGACAAGCTCCCTGAGGGCAAAGATTATGTTTCTTTCATCTCTGATCATATAGCACATATATGAAGAAATAGGTGATGGGGATTTAGGAGGGCACTTGTAATGAGCACCAGATGTTATATGTAAGTGTTGAATCACTGAATTCTAAACCTGAAACTAATATTACACTGTATGTAACTGGTATTTAAATAAAAACTTGAGAAAAAATATATACATATATATACATACACACATGCACATATATAAATAAATATATACACATACATATGAATGCACATGACACACATACACATACATGTTGTTTCTCCTACTCCTTCTCAGGGTCTAAGCTGGAGGAGACATCTGGAAAATGTTTATGTCCTCTTCAAAGATAGAGTTGCTAGGGTTTCTCCAGTCTCCAGTGAAGATGCTTTAAGATAAGGACAGGTATAAGAAAAGTGATTTTTTTTTTTTTTTTTTTACTATTCAGGAAGGGAAGATACGATTTCTCTTAAATAGTAAATTCCATGGGTTGGGTGGTGGCTACTTGAGAACATCTAAGATAGTTACTCTTATGACCTTAAGCTGCTTTTATCATTTTCCTATACACCCAGTTCAGTTCCCCTTCTTGGATGTTCCTTACCCCACCTGCTAAAGAAGTGCCTAGAACTCCATGTTTGGCCAGATTATGCCTCATAAATGCCAAAGATAATTGGATGAATTGCAGAACTGTAGCCCTGAAGCTGAGGCTCACTTTTTAAAATTGGGCTAATAAACACCAAGACATGGGAAGCAAACCTCTAAGGTCATGTAGAGTGGATGGATCTGGGTTTGCAGCTGACACAGTGTTAACACAAAGCAGTGAGGGCTCAGAAACAAGTGCCTTATCAAGGAACCTGGTCTACAGGGAAACAGAGTAAAGGAGAAAATGTACTGTGTCAGAAAAAGAGAGTGAGAGTAGATGTCTAATGATTTTGTAGTTCCCATGAGGCTGTTGACTTCTTGCCTCTGAGTTCTGAATGAGCCCCCTATATTCTGACAAAATCCTCCTTCCTTAAGTTTGTTTAAGAAGGAATTGATTCTTGACTAAAACATCCTTAAATGATTGAGTCTCAT
This sequence comes from Halichoerus grypus, assembly GCF_964656455.1. NCBI lineage: Eukaryota > Metazoa > Chordata > Mammalia > Carnivora > Phocidae > Halichoerus > Halichoerus grypus. The sequence continues at coordinate 10,292,520 of NC_135716.1, read as the reverse complement.
GGACTGGCAGGTGGATCTGTGGAATAGAATTTGTATTAGTTATCCAAAATGACTTAATGATCTCTCAAATTGTAGCAATTTGCGGTCCAAGTTTCCAGGATATAACTCTGGACCTGAACTGCTGCTCTGACCTAAAGGTGCAGCCCACCAAAACTCTTTAGCAAAAGATTTTTAGCCTAATTAGTTAGCACATCTAACCTGCAGCTCGTCCATGACTAACCATCTGCCCACCACTACCACTGTAGTGGCTAATTACATCCACGAGAATGCTGATTGGCTGGGATCAATTAACTGTTGCAATTGAAACTGAGTGCAATTAATTATATGTTTTTGAGATGTTCCAAACCAATTCCATTGCATCATGAATGAGAGCCCACAAGAAACATTAATTAACAATGAAAAAACAGGCATGAATAAACCTCTAAGTGCTTTTGACTCATGTTTGAGTCATGGGTGTTACCTGCATACCAAGAGAGGGCCCTTTTGAATCGCCAGCATTATCCACAAAAATTTAATGAGAACTGTACATAGGTGGAATTATAACAATAGTACCTAAGTTGGCCAAGACTTGGATGTCCATAGAAGTCATAATTTGATTCTTCTGAGGAGGAGGCATAGGGTTCTCAGTTGAAGAAATTTGCTTAAGGCACATCAAGCTCAGGTGCTTGTTTATGCCTTGTCCTATTTATTTCATCAGCCCTTCCCACACCAATGCCACATTCTCTCAGCAGCCAGAGTGATCTTTCCAAAACACAAATCAAACAATATCCCTTCTCTGCTTATGATTTTCCAGCTGTCACATCATGGTTCTCAAACTTTCATGGGTATTAAAATCACCAGGGGAAACTGTAATACACACATGACTGGGGCCCACATTCCATGACTCCAATACAGTATGTATCTAGTGGAGCCCAAATATAGTATTTAATTAGTGGCCCCAGGGATTCTAATCAGTGGCCTAGAGACATTGTATGGTCTTGTATGCAGCAATGGCTCATAGCATAAAGCCCATAATCCCTTTGCATGGCAAGCAAGGACCTGCATGACCTAACCTTGCCCATAACGTGGTCTCATCTCCCACCTCTCCGTGCTTTACTCCATACACCCTCCAGCAAAACCAAACCTCTCCAGGTTTCCCAGTTCCCCATACTCTGTCAGACTTAAGTACTTTTTCTCCTGGTATTCTCACTCTCTGGAAAGCCCTCTCCACTCATGTCTACCATGAGTGAGTAAAAGGTTGTGTAGGGTCTTACTGTACAAGGGTGAGTACCTGAGGGACCTCAACTAGGAGTGGAACCCAGCCTGTCCCAGGGCTATGTTAGCCTGGAGGCAGAGACACTCAGAAGGTATATACTTTGGGGGAACTCATCTACTCAAAGAGAATGACTTTTCTATTTCTGAAAGTGGATTTGTATTGGAAGAAGTTCTCACTTCACCTGGATACAATTTTATTCATTCTCAAGACAGCCCATTTGCTGGGTTGGGACCCTTCCTTTCTCCCCCTGCAATAGCTCTATTCTTCACTTACCCCATAGCACTGTAATCACCATGTCTGTTCTTGAGGCTGTGGTCACCTCAAATGCCCGGCTGATAGTAGTGTACCATACATACATGTAACAGTGAAAGTAGCTCAAAAGAACTTCAGTCACTGGCTAACATCTAAGCCTAACAAGGGTAGCTGCTCTGGTTTCCAGTCCCCTTTCCATATCCTTCAGCATATGTTATTGAAGGATACCCTGTGCCTAGTACTACACCTGTCTCTGGATGTGAAAGTGAACTCTTTCCTACCCTGCCCTTAATATCAAGGTTCCTTTAACTCTTCCCCTGAATCAGGTCTTCAGCTCCCTTGAAACTCATCTTCAGCCATGCCCTCCCTACCTCTTGTATACCGGCCTTCCCCCAGATCCTAGAAGGTGCTCGGTCCCCCACAGGGCCTTCACCCATGATGTTCCCTCAATCTACTCCAATCTCCTTTCCACTATTGAAATAATTATTCCTCCTCCAAGAAGCAGCTCATGTACATCTTCTAGAAGCCTCTATTGATTTTCCATTCTACTCCAAACAACATTTTTCCTAAAGCACTAAGTTTGGAGATGCCCCAGTGCTGACAGGTATAATTTCCCACCATGCAAAAGGAGAAAGAGTGAATGAGTAGCACCTAACCCTGGTATTTCTCACCATGCCTTACACCCTGGCATGGGCTTTCCTTTGCACAAAGGGGCCTGCTCACCATGCTCTGCACTCACATGGTTTGTCTCCATGGAAGGGGTCCTTTTCCTAATTTAAACAAAGACTCATACAGTGGCAGCCTTCCCCTTTGCTTCTATAACATCTTGGAGCTTTCCTTGATTATAGCATATGGGATTCTAATTAGCATTTGTCTCCTGTTTCTGCAAACCCTACCCTGTGGGTCTGATGAAGTCAGGGACTTTGCCTTACTTATCTGTGCACTCTCAAGCAAAGTGGTCAATTCAAAGGAGGCACATGAGAGACGTTTGTCAAATCACTGAAATTGTAAAACTGAAGAAATCTCCACACCAATTGTAAATGTCCAGCCCACTGAGGCACTCAATCACTCATGCATTTATTTGCTTTTCATTCATTTATATTTATTCACATGAATCACTCTGGGCCTCAGTTTTCTCAATTATAAAAAGAATGATGATCTCTCCTCTCATTATCTCACTAGAAAGTTGCAGATCAAAAGAGATAATATTCTAAAGGCACCCATCAAACTGAAAAATAGCAAAAAAAAAAAAAAAAAGCATGGTGAGCAAGGTTTTCAGACACAGACACATGTTAGCATTGCTTTATCTATGGAATTTGGGCATCCATGAAAATTAACATTTAAAACAGCAAGTTCCAAGTAGATTTCACAGAACTGGGTATTTTCACAGAAACAGAACTATGTGGTTAGTCAAGTTTTTGAAACAATGCGTTCTTTTAAGTTAAACTATTTAACTGCAACATTTTCAGGATAGGGTGAGCAGATTCTCCAAACTTAATTGACCAGAGAATTTTGTTGATGGTGAATTAGCTAATAAACCAGTCTCCCAACCCCCACCCTCACCCCCAGAACACATTTTGGAAAAAACATTCAGGAAAGGATTCTATTCAGACACACTATCTTTAGGAAATTTGGCCCCGAATTCCCCCCCAGCTAAGGGATCATCCTTTCAGGTTTATAAAATGAAAAATTTTCAGAAAACCTATGAAATTCTCAAAAAGCACTGTAGTTTATTAGATTATTTCCCAGAAGCTCAATAAAGCCGCAGTGTATTTCAAAACAAGTTTATTTTTTATAACTATGACTGCATTTCGAAGTGTCTGAGCTCCACGGTAGTCATCAGTTTCCATGTTACCTTTGCCCCTTGCTGTATTTCTCCATCTTTCTTAACCCCTGGCCACTTAAGGATAGACTCTTCTCTGCTGGCTGAGGCCCATCTAGAAAGTCATTATAAATCAGCTTGGTTCAGCACTATTCACTTACAGGAGGCACTACTTCCTGTCAAGCCAATTTGCTCAATATTTCCCCCAGATATGCATTCAGTTCCATTCCCGTCCTTCTGTGCATGTCATCCCTTTGACAGAAAGGCTCCCTCTTTATGTTTTACCCTTCTTTTCCCCCTCTGTTTTCTCTCCTTTCTTCTGCTCTTCCTTCCACACACCTATCAACCCACAAACATTTTTCTGACACGGTGTTAGGTGCTGGAGGTACATGCACAGTTAAGACCTGTTCTTTGGTTATGAGAAGTTTAAGTGGACAAATAGGTTGAGAGACTGAATATACAAATGGAAAATGACCAGCCTGTATATAAAAATAGAACTCTGACCCACAACCTGCAGCAACCTGCCCAGGAAAGCAACTTCTTATCCACAATGAACAACCTGGAAAGTCAGTGTGCTCTAAATCAGACTTGAAAGAATTGAGACTGCTAGCTCTAGTGACAATCCAGGAAGCTAAACAATAACTGCTATAACAATTAGCCCCAAATGGCCAGGACTTGATTAATAACTGGCAGCTATCCTAATTTCTATCCTTGTGTCCAGCTTATGACCAAGCAGAGAAAGGCCAGCATGAACCTTTAACCAATAGCATAGAACACCCCATTTCTAGTTAGCCTGCTTCCAGCTTCCCCATGCCAAGAGCCTTTGATCAGGACACACTAGAAGGCTTCTCTTTTTTCCACTATGAAGCTCCACCACTCCTCTACCCACCTTTGAGTCTCTACCAAAGAGTGATGGTGATCTGCTCCCTTGCTATAGCAAGGTTAGAATAAATAGCCTTGGCTTTTCTCATTTGGGTTGGTTTTCATTTATGTTCACAATGTAAACAGTGAAATGTGCAATACGATCAGCTTATAACAGAGGGATGTACAAGACACAATAGGTACACACACACAACATACAGAAGAGTCAAATCTTCTGGAGAGGATAAAAAGAGGAAGTAAGATTGATCAAGGAAGGCTTCCCAGAGAGGTGCCTATGAGTTGAACCTGGAATAATAATGATACCATGTAGACAAAACAAAGAAGGAAACATTTGTGCAAAGGCACAAAGGCAGAAGACACATGTTCTGGAAGAGTAAGAGCTAAGGTTTATTGAGTACATATTGAGTTGCAGACACCACCCTAGTGACTTACTCAATACCACTTTGAACTAGATTTCATTATTATGCCCATCACACAGCCAAGAAAACTGAAGCTAGGGGTCACGGAAGCAGTAAATGCAATTTACTATTTATGATATGTAAGTTACAATATGAACCTAGCTGTGAAATCACTACTGCATGCTTGGAATCCAACAGGTGTGGCCAGTAGTAGAGTGAGATGAAGCCACACAAGGAAGGAGCAGCCAGCTCACAGAGGGTTTTCTCTGCTACTTTAAGGTGTTCAGACAGTCCTTAGATACCTCCCCTGGCCACCCCACTCACTCTCCTGTTCTGTACCATAGTGTGTACTGTTGGTGGCTGTGTTGTTTCCTTGCACATTACCTGCCCACAGGCCTTGAACTGGCCCCAGCCCTTGAACAAAACAACTTGATTGCTCCCATCTTTCATTTCTCAATCCAATGGTTAGCTATCCAGTGGCTGGCAGGGCATCACCAACTTCTCCCTTGGTGCCTAGATCAGGCTCAGCACCAAGCAGGTATTTTGCTGGACAGAAAAAAAGAAAGAAGAAGAAGAAGAAGAAGAAAGAAGAAGAAAGAAGAAGAAAGAAGAAGAAGGAAGAAGAAGAAGAAGAAGAAGAAGAAGAAGAAGAAGAAGAAGAAGAAGAAGAAGAAGAAGAAAGAAGAAGAAGAAGAAGAAGAAGAAGAAGAAGAAGAAGAAGAAGAAGAAGAAGAAGAAGAAACACTTGAATTAGCATTAAAAGTAGTAACACAAGATTTTGTCATGTAACAGCATTTCCACATATACAGTTGACTGTGTTTTTAAAATGTCTATGAGAGAGGTACAATCTTTTTTTTTAACTTTTTGAAAAAATTTATTTTAACTTTTTTTCAAGTATAATTAATATGCCATGTTATATTAGTTTCTGGTGTACAATATAATAAGCTTCAAATGTAATGCTTTCTCTTTTTAAAAAAATTTTTTATTAACATATAATGTATTATTTGTTTAAGGGGTACAGGTCTGTGATTCATCAGTCTTAAACAATTCACAGTGCTCACCATAGTACATACCCTCCCCAATGTCCATCACCCAGCCACCCCATCTCTCTCACACCCCTCCACTCCAGCAACCCTCAGGTTTTCTTTTCCTGAGATTAAGAGTGTCTTATGGATTGTCTCCCTCTCTGGTTTCATCTTGTTTCATTTTGCCCTCCCTTCCCTTATGATCCTCTGTCTTGTTTCTCAAGATCTCATATCAGTGAGATCATATGATACTTGTCTTTCTCTGATTGACTTATTTTGCTTAACATAATACCCTCTAGTTCCATCCACATCATTGCAAATGGCAAGATTTCATTTTTTGATGGCTGCATAATATTCTATTTTATTTATATATATATATATATCTCACCTCTTCTTTATCTATTCATCTGTTGATGGACATCTAGGCTCTTTCCATAGTTTGGCTATTGTGGACATTGCTGCTATAAACATTGGGGTGCATGTGCCCCTTCGGATCACTACATTTGTATCTTTGAGGTAAATACCCAGTAGTGCAATTGCTGGGTTGTAGGGTAGCTCTATTTTCAATTTTTTGAGGAACCTCCATACTGTTTTCCAGAATGGCTGCACCAGCTCACATTCCCACCAACAGTGTAGGAAAGTTCCCCTTTCTCCACATCCTCACCAACATCTGTCATTTCCTGACTTGTTAATTTTAGCCATTCTGACTGGTGTGAGGTGGTATCTCATTGAGGTTTTGATTTGGATTTCCCTGATGCTGAGCGATGTTGAGCACTTTTTCATGTGTCTGTTGGCCATTTGGATGTCTTCTTTGCAGAAATGTCTGTTCATGTCTTCTGCCCATGTCTTGATTGGATTATTTGTTCTTTGCGTGTTGAGTTTGATAAGTTCTTTATAGATTTTGAATACTAGCCCTTTATCTGATATGTCATTTGCAAATATCTTCTCCCATTCTGTCGGTTGTCTTGGTTTTGTTGACTGTTTCTTTGGCTGTGCAAAAACTTTTTATCTTGATGAAGTCCCAATAGTTCATTTTTGCCCTTGCTTCCCATGCCTTTGGTGATGTTTCTAGGAAGAAGTTGCTGTGGCTGGGGTCGAAGAGGTTGCTGCCTGTGTTCTCCTCAAGGATTTTGATGGATTCCTAGCTCACGTTTAGGTCTTTCAACCATTTTGAGTCTATTTTTGTGTGTGGTGTAAGGAAATGGTCCAGTTTCATTCTTCTGCATGTGGCTGTCCAATTTTCCCAACACCATTTGTTGAAGAGACTGTCTTTTTTCCAGTGGACATTCTTTCCTGCTTTGCCGAAGATTAGCTGACCATAGAGCTGATGGTCCATTTCTGGCCTCTTTATTCTGTTCCATTGATCTATGTGTCTGTTTTTGTGCCAGTACCATGCTGTCTTGATGATTACAGTTTTGTAATAGAGCTTGAAGTCCGGAATTGTGATGCCACCAGCTTTGTTGAGGGAGGTACAATCTTAAGCTCTATTTTAGATATAAGGAAACTGAGATTCAGGGGGAAGTTTAATAACATTCAAAGTTCACAGCAAAGCAAATGACAGGAATTAAAGTTTTGAAGGTTAAATCCTCTAGTTTCCTATTTCATCACTGTTAGTCATTTTCAAAAATGCTCCAGCAGACAGAGGACAGGCATTTGATGGAATGGAGTCTATATTAGATGCATGTAATACTCATTTCCTTTCTAACAACTCCATTACCATCCCTGGAAGCTAGCCCATGATGCACATTTCATTTGCTGCAGCAAAAGAACAGCTCAGGGAGGCAAAGGCGGATAATACCAGTCGAGTTGCTAAGGAACCCAGAACATTTTTAAATATGCCGGGTCACTATCCTACAGAGAGACCAATAATATGTCATGTCTCCATAGTAACTCACTATAGGCAAGATGTGAGTTGAAACTAGAGGAAACTGAGAATGGTAATCAGTAATAGTTAAACCGGAAGAATGCTGAGTAACAGGTTGTTTGATATGGTTAAGATACTCAAGGAGAATCGGTAAGCAGAGTCTGAGCTTTGGAGTAGAAGAGGCTGGGTCAGAACAGCAACCCCTCCACTGGAAGGTGTAAGACCTGGGAGAGCAGTCAAACTCTCTAAACTGTATATTTCCAAGCTGAGACGTAAAAGTGGTAAGTATTGTCTGACTGAACCCCCAGGAATGTTGTAAGTTAAGGGCTACACGGATATAAAATATGTTTAAAGAATCATTAGCATCCTTGCCTTCAGAGGGGCACATTGTCTCACATAATCTGAGACAATAAATAAAAGTCCATTTTAATTTGGCTTCTATCATGCAGTAAAATTTTCTGTATGCAATAAATTATCCTTCAGATTTTGCATGATTGGGCTGATGTTAATTAATTGGTTGTTTGCAGGAAAGAGCATGTATTTGGAGCTTTGAACTTTGGAGCTTTGAAAACTAGATTTCATTCCATTTATTCCCTTAATTATTTGTACAATTCAGAGCAAGTCACTTGGCTTCTTAAACCTGTTTCTTTATTTGTAATTTAACAGTAGTATCTTAAGTACCACCCTTAGACTCTGGCAAATGGGCCTCTGCCCAAACCCAGTGCCTCAGTGAGCCCAGGGTTTTGAAGTGCTTCCTCAAAGTGTTCTAAGTGCCCTTCCAGTGCCTGGAACCACCTAAGATCAGTAGCGTAATCCAGACAGAGGACCCTAATCCCAGACCAGGACATGTGTGGACCTCAGTCCCCGTGTCTCTCCTTCAGAGCACTGTTGACCATCTTCCCTGTGTGGGGTCAACCGGATGTCCCAAATTGCTCTGGAATTTATACCTAATTGGCAATTGTAGCAACTGACCCCACTTCCAGGAGGATGGGCTGGTGAGCACATCATTCCCATAGGTCAGTGTGAGTTTTCTTTTATAGAATGGGCCAAGCTTGAACTGCCAGAATGATTTGCGGTGACTCTCACTCATGCCAAGCACAAGACAAGTTCAGGACTCTGAGCAAACAACAGGTTAACAAAGATTCACTGCCAAGCCTTGGGCTTGCAATGGATCAGCTCTCACTCCACTATCAACCATGATACTATCTCCTCTCTACAACACCTCAGGATGGCTGGGGGAGAGGTATGTGGTGTTTACCCTGTATCCTCTGCCACTGATACCCAGGGTGGCCACCCACCCCCATTACTAGCTCTGTGTCATGTGTTAGGCAGTCCTCAGGAGTTGACCAGGCCTATCTCTTTGGAGACCATTTCTCTGCAACATCAGTTGTTGTTTCTCTTATCTCTGATCCATGCAGTTAGGTGGTGCTTTCTTCAGGGTTGGTCTTAAATCATTCTGGGTAAAAGATAGACATTTATTGCACTAATTGGCCTGCTCTTCTTGCTCCACCCACATTCTTCCCTGCTGGTGGCAGTATGTGTATAGGAGACAGGAGCGTGGTCACCATTAAAAGAGATCACATTCTAGGTATGCAGTCATTATGGCCTTAAAAGTTCAAGAAGTTCAAGAGAAGGCATATGTTTGGAAGATATATTGTTCTATCTTTATGCTACAAAACTCTGTTAATGTAACATGATCATAAAATAAAGTATCATTAAAATTTTCCTGCATACTCTGGGTAAGACTGGCCTCTGTGGTCATGACTGACAAAACACAGTAACAACCTTGGAGAATCACTGGAAGCCAGTATCCATAGGCAGCTTAAAGGAAGTTATTGTATTGTGAGTTATGCTGTAATTGGTACCTAGTTGTAAATGATATTACAAAGCTACAGATGCAAGAGGATCTATATTATTTCAACACAGACAGGTGCCAAAGAGCCATGACATTATGAGTATGCTACATTTTTCTTGGGGTGGGAAATATGCAATTTGCGAGAGTGGCATATTTGATGATAAAGAACACAGTGAGATGGCTCCTGGCCCTTAATATGAGGAGGTGGTGCCCAGGTTCTGTGAAGAATCTCAATGTGCCATGATTAGAGAATAAGCAAATGCATAACCATCCCTCCTTTATCCATTATTCTACATCTTCACCAAACAAACTCTCTGCTTCATGTAGGCCTATAAACTTCATAATGTATGTTTTAACCAAATGGCATGTGTAGACAAGAATTCCCACCAAAAATATTTATGCAGGGCCCCATACATCACAGGATGACCCTGATACTGACTATGTTTTGGCCAAGATAATAAAAATACTATTACTACTATTACTACTAATAATAATACAAAAAGTTAAGAAGTCACTCCTGACAGATGCATCTCCCTTCATCCCTGAGAAAAAGCTGACCCTTTCTTCTTTTATGCTACCCTTCCTCCTATCCACAGTGCCAGGAACACAGTGCTGCACCTGTTTCCTGACATATATCTGTATGAACTTGGTGTATGAGCTTCAGGATGAGGGTCACATACAATTCTTTTCTGAATCCCCAGCACTTATCATAAAACCTGATGCTGCTTAAAGCACTCAATAAATGTTTGATGAATGAATAATAGTGGATGAATTAATTTATAAATTATAAAGTGAGATAGAAATGGCAATATTATTACAGTAAACTTATCATTTCCTGACAGAGTCATCTTTTAGGACAGGATGAATCAAAATGCTGCATTGAAAATGAGAGCTGTGAATTGTGTAAAACTGTTGAATCACAGACCTGTACCTCTGAAACAAATAATACATTATATGTTTTTTAAAAAAAGAAGATAGTAGGAAGGGAGAAATGAAGGGGTGGAAATCGGAGGGGGAGACGAACCATGAGAGACTATGGACTCTGAGAAACAAACTGAGGGTTCTAGAGGGGAGGGTGTGGGGGCATGGGTTTGCCTGGTGATGGGTATTAAAGAGGGCATGTACTGAATGGAGCACTGGGTGTTATATGCAAACAATGAATCATGGAACAATACATCAAAAACTAGTGATGTATGGTGATTAACATAACATAATAAAAAAAAGAAAAAATGATGCAAAGATACAGAATTTCTTTTTCAAGTAAAAAAAAGAATTAAAAAATATTTAATAGCAGGTACCTTAAACTTATGTTTGTATGACTCTTGCCATGTCTTCATCACCATTAGAATCAGCTGGGGTGTTTTATAAACACAGATTCCTGGACCTTACAGCAGTCCTACTGAGTCAGAATCTGTGGGCTTGGGCTCAGGAAGCTGGGTATAGAGGAGGGCAGGAATATACATACTTAACACATTTTTCAGTTGGTTCTTTAATACTCCTATTTTTGAGACTCACTTCTGGAGATTTGTGTTTTCAACATGAGATTTGCCATTCAGCTTCTGAATCATATGAATTCTTAAACCTTTAATTAGAAAGAAAACAGGATTCACTATTGGGAGCCTCCATGAGTCATAAAGTGGAAGATATTGCTCTATGACCAAATTAGACTTTTTAGAGGCTTTTACCTGCTACTATGGCATCCTGTTGTTTTGGTATTATAGGATTTGATACATTTTACCTTTATTGCACATGATAGTTTTCCTTCCTGTCTGAGGATATGGACTATTTTTTTTATCATTGTGTTCCTGTCTGCTAGCATTGTACCTGGCCTTCATGAATGTGTGAACAAAAAAAAAGAGTAGGAAAAGCTGTATGGATAAATAAGTGAATAGAGGAAATATCTTCAGCTGATGGTAATTTTACCACATTTAATTCATTTTTACCTTTCATTCAGTGAGGATATTTCTTCTGCTGAGTTATGTTTTCCTACTCAAATGTGTCCTGAGAAAGGAAAAGTGCTTTCCTATAACTATCTAAAATAATAATAATCATTAAGGGGGGGAAAGAAAGAAAAAGAAAAGAAAAACATGATCATCAGACAATATCCCCTTCCCCTCTGTATTATCCAGTTATGAGGGTTTGGAATCTGCATGCATCTCAAAAAAGAACAAGAAGAAGAACAAGGGCAGTAAATGCCAAACATAAACCATGCATCTACCAGACAAGATGGCTAGCTGATTTCACCAAGCACCAGGGCAAGAGGAAGTGTAATGGATGCATCATTGATGCAGAGCATTCAATTTCGAACTCACCCAGTCCTGGGATTAAAGTGAGTCTAATACATATCTTCTCCCTATGTTGTAGCTGATAGAGTTCCAGACAATGTATCTTTGGTGTGCTTGAAGGGAGAAGAAGCAGGTGGCTGGGCTTACTCCTCACATCTATTGGCCAGCAAACCAGGGCTTACACTAGGTAGTAAAAAGTGACCTTATTCATATATTTCTGCTATCTGCACCCATCCCTACAGACTCAATCCGATATATGCTGGGCTCTGGAGGGAAGGAGAAGGCATGAAAGAATGAGAGAGCATACTTATTCATCCACTTTTTTCATTCAGTAAATATTTACTGGGCAGTTATGATACATCATGCACTACTAAAGACACTAGAATACAGAAATAATAAGATGCTGTCTTCACGAATCTCGGTATCTAAGGTGGAAACCCACATCACTCAAATATTCACATATATGTGTTTATGGTTACTAACAGTTGTAAGCATCACGAAGGAAACCTAGAGAGTGCCTAGGAGAATACAGATTGGTATTGAAAGTCAGAGGGGTAAGGATGGCCTGGGGACATTTAAGTTGAGACCTACGGATAGAAAAGGAGTAACAGGGGAAGTGGGGTGGAGATGTATATTCCAGGCTGAGGAAGTAACACACATGAGGGCTTCAAGGTAGACAGAATTTGGCAAATATAGTAAAATGAGAATGCAGTAATATATAATATCTTAGGTAGGCTCCCCAGAAAGCAGTGTCTGAGGCAAAGGCTTGTGAGCTATATTACTTTATTAAGAATGCAACTCCAGGGAGCAAGAGTGAGGGAAAGGAGCGGCGGGGGATGGTGAGGCAGGGAAGGAACAGGAGCTATCCAGAGGGAGAGCCAAAATCAAGCTGGCCAATGCTAAATATGACCAGCGTGTTTGATCCTGTGGGACTATCCTCAGAGAAGCTGCCTCTCAGGACAGTCCTTGGAGGTGAGAAGTAGTGAAGGCCAATTATTTATTCAGTAGTTCTCTCTCCTATTAGTCAAGGTTTGCCCCATAGAGCATTACCTGCCCTGCAATTCCAAGGTGCAGAGGTGTACAGCCAAACTGTACCCAGGAGCCCTAGGGCACAACACAGGAAGTGCATGTATCAGATTGGGTCTGGCAATGGACTGGCTGCCCATGCAGAGCTGATTGTCACACTGGGGCAGGAATAAGACCATGAGGCCTCAGGGTCTTAAATAACACATACTTGGTAGATACCTTAAGATTAGAGGTATCTATGATTAGAGGTAGAAGAACCAGATTTTTAAAAATTGAAGTACAATTGACATACGACTATTAGTTTCAGGTGTACATCATAGTGATTTGATATTTTTGTACATGATAAAATGATCCCCACCATAAGGCTAGTTTGAACATAGCCCCACAATATTCCACTGCCGGATGAGCTCCAGGACTTTGGGACAAGTCAGTTAAGACTCCAGAATTCAGTTTTGTCATCTATAAAAATAGGGCAATGGCCCCTGGCCATTGTCTCTCTCACTTCACTTCTTATTTGTTATAATAATTCATTACCATCTGGCGTCCAGATAAACTATCCATTGAATTGCTCTTAGGTAGATCCCCAGGGAACTGCATATTATAAATTGAATAGCCACCTTCCTATTCTCATTCTGCTTGAAATTATAGCAGCATCTAACACTGTTCAAGAAATGCCCTCACCTTGTCTCCAGGATCCCATACTCAGCTGGTTTTCTCAAAGGCAACTTCCCTCCACCTGGTCCTCTGATCTTCTTTATCTATATTATCTCCCTAAAAAATATCATGACATCTCATGACTTTCATACCTGGCCTTCACTTACCCCCAAGCTCCACATCAGGATTTCCATTTGCCATATTCACGTGTTTGCCTAAAAGGCAAAATTAAAATGTTCAATATGGAATTCCTCATCTCCATAGCCCTTGAACCCCGCCTTTCTCAGACGGGTTCCTCCTCTCAAAAAAAGTAAGACCTAATGCCCTACAGTGTCCACTGTGTTACTATGAACTTCTCTCCTATCTATCTGGAGTGGTATTAATTATGTACCGTCCTTGGGAGAATGGAGAAAACAGTCACTCAAATCATTTTCTGGGTTATGTTGTTCAGATGGGGATCCAAGGTATCTAACTTATTTCTACAGCAATTTTTACTATATAAGAAAATTTATCCTTCATATATAAAATAATAACTGATTGATTTTAGTCAAGTTAAAGACCTAATCATGAAAAAGCAAGCTCTAAAATAATTAGAAGATAAATTGAGGAATATTTCTATAGCCTTGATTTGGAGATAGATTTCTTAAACAAGAAACAAAAAGCATACATCATATTATAAGATTTTAATACACTAGACTACATTAAATTGAAAAACCTTCTTTTCATAAAAGATACCATATACTGGGGCACCTGGATGGCTCAGTTGGTTAAGTGTATGCCTTCGGTTCAGATCATGATCCTGGAGTCCGTATCGAGCCCCTCATTTGGCTCCCCGCTGAGCAGGGAGTCTGCTTCTCCCTCTACCTCTGCACCTCCCCCCACTCATGCTTTCTCTCTCCCTCTCTCTCAAATAAATGAATAAATAATCTTAAAAAAAAGGCACCATATACTGAACATGAGAATCTAAGACACTGACTTCCATATGATCCGGCAATCCTGCTTCTGGGTACACATAATAAAGAAATGCAATCACTATCTCAAAGAGATATCTGCCCCCTCCATGTTCACTGAGGTATTATTTACAATAGCCAAGACATGGAAACAACCTACATGTTCACTGAGAGACAGATAAAGAAAATACGTTGTATATACACAATGAAATATTACTTATCTATTAAAAAAAAGAGAATCTTGCCTTTTGTGATAACATGAACAAAAAAAGAGAATCACGCTAAGTGAAATAAGTCAGACAGAAGAAGAAAAGTTCTGTATGATTTCGCTTAAATGTGAAATCCAAAAAAACTACGGAACTCATGGAAACAGAATAGATTGGTGGTCCCCAGAGGCAGGGGATGGAGGGAGGAGGGAGATATGAAGGAAATGGGTAAAAATTGTCAAAGGGTACAAACTTCCAGTTTTAAGATTAATAAGTTCTGGAGATCTAATGTATGTTCAGCAGGGTGAGTATAGTTAACAATACTATATGGTATACTTGAAAGTTGCTGGGAGAGTAAACCTCAAAAGTTCTCATCATACACACAAATTATGATAACTGTGAGCTGATGAATGTGTTCATTCACCTTATTGTGGTGATCATTTCCTAATATATATGTATATCTAATCATCGTGTTATACACCTCAAACTTACACATTGTTATATGTTAATTTCATCTCAATAAAGCTGGGAGTGGGGAGAAATTACTCCTTTTTATAACAGCACCAGTCATATTGGGTTAGGGGCTAACCCTACCCCAGGATGACTTAACTACTTACATCTGCAATAACCTAATTTCCAAATAAGGTCATATCCTGAGGTACAGGATATAAGGACTTCAATTTATGAATTTATCGGGGGGGGATTGTTATCAACCCATAACAGAATGTAAGCTCTATGAGGATAGGAACCTTTCTTTTGATCACTGCTATATCTCTAAAGCTTAGAAGAGTAGGTGGTCAATACATATTTATTGAATAAATGCACATATTAATCAATCAATCGATTAAATCCACTTCTCTAGCTCCAAAGCTAGTGCTCTCTCCACTATACAATTCTGCCTCATCTTCTTTTTGTCTCATACATTCTAGCCTCTCAAAAATGTATTCCTAATTAATCTCTCTGTAAATCTGTTCTCCCATTACTATTACAATAATCATCCCAATTAATCATTAACCCATAGCTACTACAGTAATCACTAGCATAGTCATTAGCTAAATATTAAAAAGTTGTGCTTTTCCCACTAACATAATTATCATTAATTTTATGTCATTCCAGAAGTGTATGCTTCTTATGGAAGGGCAAAGGGGCACTAGCAAGACATCAAATATGCATACTAGTTGCCTTTGCAAGGTACTGCCCGGCTTCCTCTCCTCTAGGGCGGGGCAACCTGTTCCTTTCCCCCAGGGCCATCTCTGCCAGGGCCTCTGGGATCAATCCTAACCTACGCAAGTGCAGATTTAAGGAACTTCTTGTTAGAGACACAAGTCGCAGTTTAACAAATACATGGATAAATTATGAACTGCCTACAAGAAAAGGATCTTCAGGAAAAAATAAATAAATAAACTTCTTATGTGCCTAATATTTAGGGAAAAGTCCAGGTTCAGAATGCAGAACTGGCACAAATAACTCTTCTAACTCCAACATGTTAAAAGATAAAGTTTTCTTCCTTCAATCAAAGAGAAAAATATTTGGGAGCACATCCTATACACCCAGCACCGTGCCAAGTGATGGAAATAGGACAGAAGACAAGAGAGTCATGTTCACTACCTTTATGGAACTTGTAGTCTAGCAGAGAAGAATCCACCCATTAAACAAGGGATTATGCAAAACCCAACAAAAGTTAATGATTTATAAAAATGGAATTAAATAATACCTGGAATCTCTGAGGTTAAAGGGTAAAATAGTGAGAAAGGAAGATATTCTCCTACTTATAAAGAGCTTGCAGTGATCACAAGAAACAGGATTCAGCACTGAAGGATTGTAACTGGGTGAAACTGAAGGCTGTTTCCAGACAGTATAACTGAAACACTGCTCTGCAGATGTGTGCACTTGCCAGAGGAAACACAGTCCATTTTTCTCTCTTCATGGAACCTGTTCACCTGGCAAAGTATTCAACAGCCATTACTACTGGCTCAGAACTTGTGAAGTCCAACATCCCACTAAGAAAGGCCCCACTCTGGGCCCACTCCCTCCTGACACTGTACCAAAGTCCCACAAGCATCTGCCTCAATCCCATATCTAGTTTTGTGCTGTGTGTCCTTCCTCCATGAGAAGTCGGGGGTGCTGTAGGCCAGGCAAGTATTGTCCAAGGGGCCAAGGATGGACAGATGTTGACCTTTCTTTGCCTTTATTTGAATATGGCTTTTGAGCTAAGTTTCCGTAAATCCAAATCTGAATTATCAAATCCTTTATGAGCAATAAGTACTCCTGCCATGTAGGTACATTTACATATAAGAAAGAGAACACTTGTAGAGATTCCTTGAACTAGGTTCAGATATGCAAAGCAGTTCATAGCTAGTTTAAGAGGTGGGATTAAGAATGACATAGTTGTAGGTTCAAATCATGACTCTCACTTAATGGCAATGTGACATTCAGAAAGTTTCTTCAAATATTTGAGTTTCAGGGATGCCTGGGTGGCTCAGTCAGCTGAGCATCTGACTCTTGGTTTCGGCTCAAGTAGTGATCTCATGGGTGGTGGGACTGAGTCCCTGTCAGGCTCTGTACTGAGCAGGGAGTCTGCTTCCCCCTCTCTCTCCCTCTGCCCCTTCCCCCCCCACCCCTAACTCAAGTGCTTTCTCTCTCTCTCTCTCTCAAATAAATAAAAATAAAATTTTTAAAAAATGTCTTTGAATTTCAGTTTCCTAATCTGAAAGTGGGGTTAATAATAGTGCTTACATTGTCTGTTATGACACAAATGAAGATAAAGCACGTAAAGTATTTGAGGTACTGTAAGTATTTTAGACACTTTATGTATTTAATATATATATATAACATATACATATATATATGTTCTGATTATTATTCATGGAAGGATTTTTTATATTGGGTATAACTCATGACAAAGGCAAACCAGAAAAAAAATTTACAACCCCTGGGTACCTATATTGCATGCCTGTTCCTTCAGGGGTGGACCCAATCTTGTTCTTACAAAATCTGATGTATTAGATATATCCACATGCCTCCTAAAATTCTCTCGGCTTCAACTGTCTCCCAGACCTACACCCACTAGCTCTCTCCCAGTTGCCACCACTGATTTATGAGTCCTTAGTGGATCTATGATCCAAGGTTGAACAGTTGAATGCTTGGAGTCCCTGGCTCTTCTTTGATTTTCCTACTTCCTGTTTCAGATGAAAAACCACACTGAAAGTCATGAGACCTGGATTCCCCAGTAGTTGCCAAAGGGACGAACCAGATGTGCAGGGGAATTAACTTCCTATGGAGTAAGACTTTGATCTGAGGGGCAGGAAAAAAAGGAGAGACTCCAGTCAATTCAGGAAAAAGGAGAGAGACTCTAGTCAATTTTCTATGTTTCTTCCTCAAATGGACCACTTCAGTGTGCTTTTCCATATAGCCAGAGATGTATAAAAATGCCCACATTACCAAATAGACACACATTCATAGCAACCAACCAAGTCTCTTTGTGGCTTGTCATGAAGCATTGGCCAGTGTGATCAATGCATTATCTTCCATTGCTTCCTTACCCTTCCCTGTCTCACTTCACTTTTCTCTTATGCTTGCCACCCTGGAATTCTACTTTCCCAATAAAGCACCACCACTAAATTTCTACCTCAGTTTCTGTTTCTAGGAAACCCTGCCTAAAACTATTGGTAACAAGAGTAGCTCTACAAAGCAGACTATCAAATAAGATTTGGGAATTGGTTTTCTCACTGGTCTAATGGCAATAAAATCTCCATTTATGAGAGTGAGTGGGATGCAGTGGCATCATGAGTACAAGCTTTCATCTGTAGTTAATGGGATGAGGACAAGACTTTGAGAGAGATGGAGTAGCTGTGATGCTTAGTCGATTTGCTGGCAAAGAAAATATAAGGATTATGGAGTAGAGTGGTTTTTTTGGGGGGGAGGCAGGATGTGGGCACAAGAGACCTTGCAAAAAATAGCCCAATGCTTCTAATTACCAACTTAAAGCATGCTCTAAAATCCAGAATCTTCTATGATAATTAAGGAGACTTTCATCCCTTATAGCCAGAAGACAGACTATGTAGTAAATCAGATTGTAAGGGTGGAATAATTGCAAAAAAGATGATATAAACAGTCTCAGCAAGTCTTATATGTCAAAATCAGTACCCTGCAAAGGAAAGAGTGGACTACTTAGACCTCGGATTGTATATTTGTCTAGACAAGCCTGAGAATAATCTTAGCATCTTCTGAACACATCTCATGGAAAAAGAAGCCCTTTACTCTTTGCAAGTGAGAACTTCTCTTGCCCAGAGACCATGCAATGGATCCACCTGAAACTGGTGTCTTGCAAGGTGATGCTTGATATTCTACCACTCTTATTGCTTCCAGTCTGATAATTAGAGTCAGGGCTAGTAGAGCTCCAGCAGGGAAGAGCTACACACTAAAGGACTTGCAAGATCTAGCTAATATGTCCTGGCAGGACTTGAAAGAACACATTGGAGAGTGGGTTGTAAGGGAGGCAGAGAAGAATATAACACTGGGTAAGGAAGAATTCACTGGCATGTGGGCACTTACCCAAGACTTGGATTTCAATATCTTGACTAATCCAAATAGCTTGCTTATATGAAAGGCTACTCAAAGCCTGGCCTTAAGGATGGCTTACAGTAAAACAAACTGGAAGTGCCAGAATTTCTTTGGCATAATATCAAATAAGGGGTTTCTATTGGATCTGATTTTTTCTATTACTCCAAAAAAACACCTTTGTTGCCTCTCTGGCCAGAGAGGCTCTAGTAATGACTTTCTATGTTCCCATGGCTGTGATCCAGGCTGTCACTGTCAACACTAGAAGGAACCACACATGGAGCATCACCTGGAAAAGAGAGACTGGCCCACCAGCATAATGGCTAGATGGTACCCATGGGGACTCCAGTCTATTTTGCTGGAGCAGAGCATCTTCCATTTGCCTGGAAACATGTGATGACTTTACCAAATGCCTCCCAAGATGGCATTTGTTTTTCTTCAAGATTTTTCCCCATGACCCTTCATTGCATCCAAGTCAATAACAAGGGTCAGGCCTCAGCCCAATCTAAGTGAAGAAATATAATCCTTGCTCCAGGGAAAATATCCTCCACACCAGAAGAATTGCAGTATTTGACTAATAGGTACAACAGTAACTGAGGAAACATGACTATAGAATTTGTTGACTTACAGGACTCATTCATAACTCAGGAATTACGATCTATGGAAGACTAAACAACAGTATATTTGTTTGGCTCCTTGAATCTTGGTTACAGTGATGACTTGCGCTAAGTAAGGTAAAGACATCAGAACTTCTTTAAAAAGGGTTGAGGAGGGCGCCTGGGTGGCTCAGTTGGTTAAGCGACTGCCTTCAGCTCAGGTCATGATCCTGGAGTCCCAGGATCGGGTCCCGCATCGGGCTCCCTGCTTGGCAGGGAGTCTGCTTCTCCCTCTGACCCTCCCCTGTCTCATGCTCTCTCTCTCTATCTCATTCTCTCTCTCAAATAAATAAATAAAATCTTAAAAAAAAAATAAAAATAAAAATAAAAAGGGTTGAGGAAAAATCAGAATAATCAGGGAAATCAGAATGTTACAATGGATTTACTTATATACAACCATATAACTGCATTCCCCAGGAGAACCCAAGGATGCTTCTTTCACCTAGGCAATGAGGAACATATTGAGGGGGGAACAAGCATCTTTAGAAGTTTAGCAGAGACTGTCCTCTGTAGACTGGTATTGGGGTTCACTTCTAGTTTGGAATAGCCTCCTAGGGAAAGATCATTGATCTATTGCCAGGGGCAGTAACCAAATAGGTTCTCAACAAATTTCTCCATGTTTTGCATAATAAGCCTGCTACCAGAAATTATCTCAGTTATGGAGCTGAACTTAGATGAACTCAGCGCGGTCTATTTTCTTTATTCTAGTTTTATTTTTTAAAACACTGAAGTTTTTAGCACATTTCTCCCCAAGCAATTTTTATTTCCAGAATAATCTGGTAAAAATAATGTCCATAAAATGACCTCATGCCTGCCTATCTGTCTCTGCAATACTATTTTCTCCACCTTGACTCTGGATAGGATAGAAAATAGAAACTTTGAGCTTTTGGGTTCATTAAAAGCAGAAAGAGGCCACTGGAGCTCATCTTTAGATTCTCTTCATTGCAATAGGTGAAACTTTCAAAATCGGGGACAAGTCATTTTAAGCGAGCCACTGCAAAGTGGGATATTTCCATGAAATGGCACTGTTTTAAAGGATGCCCAGGAGCTTTTTTTAATTCCCTCAATAAAACCTCTTCCCACTTGTTTTCTATTTATAAAGACCCCCTCCATTTCTTCACCAAATGTTTGAGTTTTAACTCATCTCAACACCTGAAAGCCCAGCTGTCTTTTGACACAGAGAAATATAGCCTCCTGTAGAATCCGAAATGGCTGCTCAGAGGACACAGGAGATTTCAGTCCTGCTTGGCTCCCAATGGCCCCCTGGATCAGGAATTTCTCAAGGTAGAATGTCAAACTTTTATCTATGTAGACCCCATAGCCAACGCTGGACTAGCAACATAGGTAGCCCTCAATGAATCCTGACTCGATTGTCCTCTGTCACTAGGATTTGCTCTAGACATGTGAAGTCAGCAGTATGTTGTAATTAACATCCTCCCCTTTTTGAGTACTTTCTGTGTGTCAGCCACTGTTCTGGGAGCATTACCTATCTTCCTTCATTTGACTCTCAGAACCTACCATTATCTCCAATTTCTAGATTAAAAAAAAAAGAGAGGCACACTGTAGTTGAATGGCTTGCCTAAGGTTATATGTAATAAAGCCTCCAGCCTTCTAAATCTCAAGCTAATGAATGTGGATTAACTTATTCATTTAACAAATTATTCTTGGGGACTATACCATGTATCTAGGAGTGTGATCTGTGGTCAGAAGCAGTAGCCCAAGACAGAGCCGATCCTTATCTTCATAGAGCTTGCAGACCAAGAATCAGTCAGTGATTACCAGTGCCCATCACAAAGGAGCTGTCCAACAGCAAGTAAAAACAAACCTCCACTAATAGTAATAATAGCATTATATATTTGTGTAACTTTTTGAATTTTACCAGTGTTTCTATGGGCATTAATGTATTTGTTCTGATGCAGAACATCCTCCTCACCTTAGAGATGAGAAAACGGAGGCTGGCACAGGTTGCAGGACTTGCTGGAGGGTCACAGAACTGGTCAATAAAAGAGCCATGACTGGAACTAGAGAGATGACCATGTCGACCAGATTAAGAGTCAGACCTCTCTGTTGGTGCACAAATAAAAGAGGGCATTGCATTCACAGGTAGCTTGCAGCATGTGGTGCATAAGAAAGAACAATGAATTTAAAGTCCTACTAGATCAATAGCCTTGTGATCTTTAAAATTCACTTTATCTCTTTATCTCTGAGGTTCCTGGGCTGGATTATAAAAACTGACCTAAGCCAATTAGTTTTTCCTTCCCTCTGACCAGACAGATCACCTAGGGAAGAATATGTGACATAAGCCAGTCCAGTCATAGTAAATCTTAGATAATACAGCAAATGTTGAAACAAAGATGCTCTCTTTCATGTTGGATATGAAAATGAAGGCATACAGTGCTAAGAAATTATTGGCAAACAATTTTTGACTGTAAGGAAAATCAAATTTAGGTTGAAACTAACCCAGAAGAAATCATGCCAAGGAGGCAAGGAGTGTATAGATCTTAGTGACATTTATTTGTGCCTCTGTATCAAGCTGTGCCTGAAGCTGGAATTGCCAAAACACTTTAGTTATGCAAGCAGTTAAGCTCCCTTTATTTTTTATATCAATTTGAGTCAGGTTCTATATTATTGCAACCAAGGCAGCCATACACCTAGGGAAGGCTGTAATTAATGGTAAACTCATGAGGTTACAAGACCATAGAAACAGAAAACTCTTGGTATAAATGATAATGGCACAGTAAACAAGACCAATCTAATAAAACTCCTACCATCCCATTTCTCTCTTCAACCCCTGTCCCATTGGGAATATTGGTGGACCAATGCACGGTGACAGAGTGGTGACAGATAACAAAATGGAAGCGCCGAGTGAGGTTTGGTATGTTGTAATGTTGAGATATAAAAGGTCTTTGGGAAAGTCTTTCTCTCTGAGTCAGCCTTAGCCTGGATATTACCTGACTTCTATGGCATGGAGGTGCCATGTGAGCCATTAAAAGCTCCCAAGATTCAGCCAGGCAAACCAGCTCTGCCTCTTGTATCTTTTATACTGAATACAAGAGATAGTTTCATAAAGGCTAAAGAAGTCTCCCTAGTGTGCCACTTGGAGTAATTTATTAAAAGAAAGGCACAATTTAATAATTAACACCATTAAAAAAAAAAACTGTCCTTCTCATGTTGGCAAGGTTAAAAGGAGAGCTATTTATATGCCCCAAGAATTCTGAAAGTACTCCTCACTGGCCTTGAGCGGGTTTTTCTTGTAAATTAAATCTAAGTAAGTAATTCACTAAGGTAGACAGATGCATTCCTAGATTGCACATTATTTCCTCTGTCACTGGCTTCTCAGTCTTACCTTCTCCACATCTCCACAGTAGAGAAGGTGCCTTTAATGAAACTGATGTATAGTACTATTTGCTATACTCAGAGGTGTTATAGTACAAGGTTTTTATTCTCTCCATCTGTATACCCAAGTGCCTAGCAAAGAACCTGGGACACAGTAGCTTCATTTGGTAAGTCTCTTTACAGCTGACATGTATTCCTGTGATGATTGGTCAGAATCCTACTTATCAGATTTTGAGTGCCATGAGGTCTGGCACCTGTTATGGTTTTGCCCACATTGACATCCTTAGAGCTGACCTCAGTGTCTGGCCCAGGGTAGGTACTTAAATGCATGACCTGCTCCCTCAGGTCTAGAAAATATGGACTCCAATCCTCTTAGGAGACGTGAGGAAAATGTGAAGTCTTCCATGAAATCCTGGAAAACTCGCAGGGCACTTATGTCCTCAGGGTCCCTTCTGGCTCCACATTCCTGTTTCAGATGAATTATGTCAGCTTGCATATCATCATGTATTCCTGTAATGCTTTTCTTCTTTCCCAACAGACCAAAATTTGTCGTTGCCTGATGTTCATATAAAATCAGCCCAACAATTTCAGTTCCATCTGGCCACAATGCGGGTAGCAGATTCTCCCAAACACAAATGAAAAGTGATCTTTTGACAAGGCTGGACCCACATGTCCTTCAGCTGTCCAGATGGGCGCCACTCAGAGCATCCTTGTGGAGCTCCTTGTCTTTCCACCTGGTGGTCTTTTTTCATTGTCTCTCCTCTTATCTCTCATTCATCCCTTCTAATTGCCACCTTTCCTCCAACTTCCAATTATTTTCATTCAGTATTCAAACTAACTGCTTATCTCTGGGTCCTTTCTTCTGATCCAGATCCAGAACCATCTCTCAAAAGTTCTAAAGGAAACCACAAAATTTCATTTGAAAGTATCCACTCTTACTTTTTTATTTTATTTTATTATGTTATGTTGGTCACCATACAATACATCATTAGTTTTTGATGTAGTGATCCACAATTCATTGTTTTCATATAACACCCAGTGCTCCATGTGGTACGTGCCCTCCTTAATACCCATCACTGGGCTAACATCCCCCCACGCCCCTCTCCTCTAAAACCCTCAGTTTGTTTCTTAGAGTCCATAGTCTCTCATGGTTCATCTCTCCCTCCAATTCCCCCCCCCCTTCATTTTTCCCTTCCTTCTCCTAATGTCCTCTATGCTATTCCTTATGTTCCACAAATAAGTGATCACCAAGACAGCATGGTACTGGCACAAAAACAGACATACAGACCAATGGAACAGAATAGAGAGCCCAGATATGGACCCTCAACTCTATGGTCAAATATCTTTGACAAAACAAGAAAAAACATGCAATGGAAAAAAGACAGTCTCTTCAATAAATGGCGCTGGGAAAATTGGACAACCACTCTTACCTTTTTTTAATATTGATAATATAAAGCATTGAAGCAGTATTTGGGGTAGTACAAATTACTGACAGAGCTCAGAACAGGGAGTATCCAACTCCCAGCTTGTGCCATCTTGTCAAAAAGACTTGACAGAGCAAGTGAATTCTGAACTGAGCCCTGAAAGGTGAGCTCTCATATTCCAGGCTGTGAAGTAGAGAGGTGGTACTCTAGGCAGAGGGCTTGGCATGGGCACAGGCTTGGAGGAGTAAAGGGGTGTGGTGCATTAGTAAGTAAGTCTGCAGAGGCAAAGGCTATGATTCACAAATGAGAAGCAGGAGATGGGCTATCCAGAAATAGGATGAGGTAGATCAAGCAGCACTCAGAATCCCATCTTCCTATTAATACCCTTTTCCTCCTTGCATGCCTCTTTGCCTTTCCCTTAGTCCCCATATTCTAATCTCCTCTTCTTGTCCCTATGTGAAAACTTAGTCACTGGAGAACCATGACACTGAGAGGGAGTGGGAAAAATCACCCTGCATTTAAATAACGATAGCTTGTACCAAAAGCTAGAAACAAGATTTCGAATCTGCTCCCCAAGAGCATTGCTGGTATGACCAAATTGTTAGGCATTTTTATCTCTAATTTGCAGGTGAGAAAACTGAGACTCAGGGAAGTTGAGCAGTGGTCTCTAGTTCTACAAGTAATAAATTTTAAAGATTTCTTTATTTATTTTAGAAAGAGAGAGAATTGCAGCACAGAGCCTGATGCGGGGCTTAATCTCACAACCCTGAGATCCTGACCTGAGCCAAAATCAAACATCAAATGTTTAACCAACTGAGCCACCCAGGCGCCCCTACAAGCAATAAATTTTAAAAATTGTGAGTGACTCAATTTCAACTCTGTATGAGTTCAAAAATCTTTCCATTATACCATGATGTCTCCTAAGGAGCAGCAGCAGACTTGCCCAAGAATACCCCTCAGTGCATTCTAATGCAATTTCAACAGCGAGGCAAACCCAAGAACAGCATAAAATACCCTCTGATCTTCTACTTCCTATGGTTTTCAAATTAGTTCACATAGGGGTACCTGGGTAGCTCAGTCATGGTCCCAGGATCCTGGGATTGAGCCCCACATCGGGCTCCCTGCTCAGTGGGAAGTCTGCTTCTCCCTCTCCCACTCCCCCTGCTTGTGTTCCTTCTCTCACTGTCTCTCTCTGTCAAATAAATAAATAAAATCTTTAAGAAAAAAAAATTAATCTACATAAATTTCATAATAAACATTTACAGTAGTTTTTTCAGTGATACTAACAAGCTCTGTTTTACTCAAATATTATATTCTTCAAAGAAGGGCTCCAATGGTAGAGTCCAATAACACAACAGGTTTATCAATCAATCACGTAGTTTTATCAGTCATATAGTTTTCACCTATGGCTATTCTTGCCTGTATTAACTACTTCAGTTTTTACAACTCTGTAAGATACCTGTTGTTATCCCCAAATGATTTGGATGATGACACCGAGACTCAGAGGGGTAATGCCACTTGTCAAGATCATGCAGCAATTCATTCATTGCTGAATTTTGAACACGTATTTGTTCATGTATTAAATATTTACTGAGCAACTACTACGTGCCAGTCACTTTGCTATGCTCTGGGGACACAAGGGCTCTCCCTCCCCAAAGAAGAATTACAGAATTTACAGTCTAATGGAAAGGCAATCAATGGAAAAAGAAACACCACCACAGGGGAAGTACAGGGTGTTTATTCACTGTATTAGTCTGGGTTCTCCGAAGAAATAGAACCAATAGGAGATGATAGATAGATTATACAGATATAGATACAGATATGAATACATAGATTTATTATAAACTATTGGCTCATGCAGTTATGGAGATCAAGAAGTCCCAAGATCTGCAGTAGGCAATCTGGAGACCAAGAAAAGCCAGCGGTATAGTTCTAGTCTGGGTCAGAGGGCCTGACACACATACAAACTGAAGGTGTAGTTCCAGCCTGAGTCTGAAGGGTGCAGAATTCTGGTGTCCCAGAGGGAAGAGAGTCAGGCAGAAGCAGCAAATTCTCCCTTCCTCAAGCTTTTTTCTTCTATCAAGGCCTCTGGTAGATTGTAGGAGGCCCATCCCCATTAGGGAGGACCTGTTTTATTCAGTCTACTGATTCATTTGTTAATCTCATGGAGAAACAACCTCACAGACACACCCAGACATAGTGTTCAACCAAATATCTGGGCACCCCATGGCCCAGTCAAGTTGACACATGAAATTAACCATCACATTCACCTTCCAATACAATACATGGGATTTCAAGGAGGAAAAGTCTTATACTTCTTATTACCCAGTTTAGAAAACTCAAAATTCTTTCTTTGTACAATACTCTGCAGATATATGGCATAGTTCAGTGACTTTCCATGCTCGGTGGGGCAGCCTGGTCTTTCAGAAGTTGAAGGAGACACAGAGCAGTAACTGATTTAGGGAATAGCATTCAATTCATCCCCACATAAGTGATTAAGCCCTCTTCCAGCACTGAGGATGTATGGGCAGGAGCCAAACCATCTCAAGAATGAAACCTTAAATATAGCAAGAACTTCAGCTATACAAGATAGAATAAAATGAGCTGTTTTATCACATTTTACAGAAAGCAAGGAAACACCTAGAATATGTACAGAAATCCTGTGTCAAGGAAAATGGCATTGCTAACCTTAATTGGTAGTGATCTTCTGAAGTCTGAAGTATTCGGTTTAATCCCAGGTTCTAGATTTTAAGAACGTTGACAAACTAAAGCAAGACAGAGAAAAGATAGAAAGACACTAAAATCCTCTCATTTAAAGAACTGGTGAGGCAATTTAGGCCTGCTTAGCCTGGAGACAGGAGGACCTCAAAGGAAATCTGTGTGTTGAGGTATCTGAAGTGCCATCACTAAGAAGTAGTAGGGGAGTGACCACTTACTGAGCTCTTGCACAGTGTCAGCCCCTAAACTACGTCATCTAATCCTCCCTTAGACACCACTGGATGGATATCACCATTCCCATCCTTACATGAGGCTTGCTCAGGCTCTCACAGTTTGAAGTGTCAAAGACAACACAAGATGACACGGGTTCTACCGACTCCACTGTTGTTATTTCACCACCACATAAAGACAAAGAATTAGAGTTAAGGTTGGACTAAACCAATGGGATCAGGTTTTAGGGGTAAAGTTCGTTCAATAAAAGTCTAACAGAGTAAAGATGAGAACACACTGGACATGGCTGCCCTTTGAAGATGTGTTAATCAGAGGTTTCCCAGGAGGAATGATGACCACCTGTCCAAGATGGCGTAGAGTACATTCCTACACTGGGAATGCAGGGTATATGCTCACCAAGGTCACCTCCAAGTCATGGTTTGTATTTTAAATCTCAGTTCACTCCCTTGCTTGTAGCAAGGAGGAGCAGGAGGGAAAAAGTCAAACTTGTGGGTTCTTGGAAGGCAAGTAAATGGCTCCAGTTTGTGTTTATATTTGCAGAGTCTAGGATAATGCCTAACTCACAATGGGGCTAAAGAATTGGGGTTTTGTTCGATTTTTTTGTTTTAATATTTATTTATTTATTTTAGATAGAGAGTGTGCAAGTAGGGGAAGGGGCAGATGGAGAGAATATCCAAGCAGACTCCTGCTGAACACAAAGTCCAACTCAGGGCTCAATCTCACAACCCATGAGATCACAACCTGAGCTGAAACTAAGAGTCAGACACTTAACCAACTGAGCCCCCCAGGCACCCTTAAAGAATTGTTTTTTGATGAATGAATAAATGCAAATACTGACTTAAGTCACTAAAAAGTATGAGGAAGATCAGATACTTCTTTAAATCTCTGCCAGACAAGAGACTAATCCTTCTTAATCTAGGTATATAGATCTCAGAAAGACAGGAAGTATTTCTAGTGACATCAAAATTATCATTCATCTTTATCATCCCATATTTTATCAAGTTCAGTCACTCCTTGGGAATTTTCCTTAAGTGGTATTACTTTCTTTTCTTAGTTTTACATGCTCCCTAGAAACCCAGCAGATTTTTCCAGACACCACATTTTCTACAAACCATTTATTGAGCTCTTTCTGTCTCTCAGGCATTGGGCTAAGAGCTGCTCCTGCTTCTGTTTATTAAAGTCTTTCAATGGTCCTATAAGTAATAGGTACTTTTAATCCTCATTTCACAAGTTAAAAAATCGGGGTTCTAGATGGTAATTTCCACAAACATCACACAGTTAATAATTGGTGTTGCTGGACTTTAAATCAATGTTTAATCAATGCAAAGCTGCTATGCTATGATGTTAAGAGGTTCATAGGTATTGAGTGTTCATGAGCCCCACCTCACAGATACTAAGATCAATTTTATCATGGGGTAAGCTTCCTATTGCCCTTCATAAAGGCCTGCCTATTCTGCTCATCGTGTAAAACAACATAAACAGGGAGAAGATTTTTGATTCTCAGCTTTTTACCCATGGTAAGGGGCTTGGTCTTTTATAAAATGTTTGCTTTTTCCGGTCTAACAAATCCTCCTGTTGCAGGTTTGGGGTTGAGGATATCAGGAATATCTTAGAGGAGGTTAAACGGTGGGTGGAGAGGTGGAGTAGAACTATTTGCACTTTAAGGTTACTTTATGATTACTCAGTGATGTCCTCCTATCTTTGAGGCTCTATCAATGGGGGAAGCTGACCCAGGACACACTGCCCTCTGGTGCTTTTGTGACTTTGAACCAACAACTTCACAGCCCTGGGATCAGCTTCCTCATTATCTGAAAGTGACACCTTGGGAATAAATTATCCCTAAGGACCCAGCCAGCTCCCACCAACTGAAGCTCAGATTTTCTGGCATGTCCCTGATGGCCACAATTTATGACTGCTCTAAGACTCAGAGTTCCCCCATTTGAAAAGATGCATCCAACTGCTTAATTTCCCAAATAACTAAGGAAGCCCAACACCCATAACAAGTTGCTGGTTTTACCCATTTACTGTATTAATGAAAAAGAGTTGTCCAGAAAGAAGTTCAAGATGACCTCAAGGTCATCTAAGAAGCCAGCAATACTGTCAGTTGTGTTCAGGGTTTGGGAGTCACACAGCTTGGGTGTGAATTCCAACTCTGCCACTTATTAGCTAGGTGAATGCTGGTGACTCCCTACCCAGTGTCTGCAACCCAGATCTCCCCAATACCCCAGACTTGTGTATCCCCCCAGAATATGTCACAGAGAGCTCAAATTGGACAAGACTAAAATGGAACTGATCGTTTTCATCCCTTCCCCAAGCCCACAGCTCTGGCCTTTATGCAGTGAATCTGTAACAGGCTTGGCAGACCCCAAGTGTAAGACTTGCCTGGCTGTTGTATATTGTTGGTCTATGATACACACGTGAAGCCATTCCCCTGAATGAGTCCCTGAATTTACAAACCCAAGTGCATATGAAGATGAGGATGAAGAAGAGGAAGGAGAAGGGTGGCAGAGGAAGCAAGAAGAGATGAGGATAGACAACTGAGAAAGCAGGAAGCATGCAGAGTAAGAAGATGTAGACAGAACACGTGCCACCTGATGACTTGTTTGGATGCGTTTACATTTCAGATCCGGGAAACCCACCCTGGGTGCCCCAAGACGTATTTTGTCACTATTTCTGGCAGCACGTGCACAAATTAGGAAATTATAAATGCAAACCCCAGCCCTAGAGGACCAGTGCAAATGAAGTATCGGTTGGTCGAGTCCCAGTGCTGACCTCCCCAGTAGCCTGTGTGAAAACAGAGGTTTGGGGCTCCCCAGGTAATGCAGGCCGCTGCAAGACAACTACCAAAAGCCAAAAGAGGAGGGTGAGATGAGGCAGATTCCTCCTGAGATCAGGAAAAGCTCAATTCTCTGCAAATAAACAAAGCATCCAGAAAGAATGGAAACTCCTTCACTGTTCTAGAGCACAGACTTGGAAGAGTGATGATTATCCTGGAAGGAAAAGTAAAGTTTTTCAAAGTTATGGAGATGGAAAGATATAATGATTATTTTTAAAAGTACAAAAAATTCAAAAAAGCAAAAACAAATTAAAAGTCAAGCATGATGGGGCGCCTGGGTGGCTCAGTTGGTTAAGCAACTGCCTTTGGCTCAGGTCATGATTCTGGAGTCCCGGGATCGAGTCCCACATCAGGCTCCCTGCTCAGCGGGGGGTCTGCTTCTCCCTCTGACCCTTCCCCTCTCATGCTCTCTGTCTCCCATTCTCTCTCAGATAAATAAATAAAAAATCTTTAAAAAAAAAAAAGTCAAGCATGATGACAAAAGTTTGAGGTACATAAATAAGAGATCAATTTGTCCCCCAGTCTAACTTTTTCAGGATTCACGTCTGAGACCATACTATAAATATTCTTCAGCAGCTTCCTTTTTCCACATAACTGTATACAGTGGATACCTTTTTATTCTGGCACTTCCTTATTAGCTCTCCTTCATTATTTTAGTGGCTATAGGGCATCTCACTAAACTATATTTAATTTAAATGCGTTCACCCTATTGGAATCCCTTCGGTGGTTTCAATTCATTCTGTTATTGCAATTATAGCTGCAATAAAAATTCTTACACGTATATATCTTACAATGCTCATTTTATTACTTCTGTCATATAAACTGCTACAGTATAAAATCATTTAAGTGGAGGGCACCTGGGTGGCTCAGTTGGTTGAGCGTCCAACTTTTGATTTGGGCTCAGGTCATGATCTCAGGGTCATGAGATGGAGCCCTGTGTCTCTCCCTCACCAAAAAAGTAAATAAATAAAAAATAAAATTACCTAAATGGAATTGGAGGTACATAGTTTATGGACATTTTTAATTTTGATAAAAATTGCAAAATCACTGGGCTGGGTGGGTGATGAACATTGGAGAGGGTGTGTGCTATGGTGAGGGCTGTGAATTGTGTAAGACTGATGAATCACAGACCTGTACCCCTGAAACAAATAATACATTATATGTTAATTTAAAAAATTAATAAAAAAAATTGCAAAATCACCTCTCAGAATCACTATAGTAATAATGTTAAGCTTCCAACAGCATGTAAGAGTGTCCATGAACAGATTCTCTTGTCTACCTGGGATGTTTTCAATGTCATAAATTCTTGTCATATGTGTAAAACTATTTCTTTGTTTCAATACTTATTTAAAAATATAAGTGAGGCAAAGAACATTTTTACATTGAAAAGCATTTGTATCTTTTGTGTTTTTCCTCTGGTGTTCTTTTCTCAGTTCATTATTTTTTAAATTTTTCATTGAAATTTTTTACATTTAAATCTATTAATTTGGGATCTCAAATATATTTCAGATGTGTCATAAACATTATTATGGCATATTATACCAAACAGAAGCTTTCAATTTTTAAGTAACTGTTTCTCTTTATCCTTCATCCATGGCTTTAGGAGGTTTATATAGAAAGGCCTTTCCCAATTCTATGATATAAATATTCTACTTAAATTGTCATAATTTTCATAATTTTTTTCAATATTTTTATTGTAGTAAAATACACATAACATACAATTCACCATTTTAATTCAATGGCATTTAGTCCATCCACAGTGTTTTGCCTCCTACAAACTCCCAAAGACCACATCAGCATTAAGGGACACTGTTAGGGAAGTTATGTCTCTTATGACTGAAGGGAAATAATATTATCAACATTTAAAGCTATTTTCAGGATGCTCTACCCTAGCACCAAGATGCTGCACAAGTGCCACTCTCTGAGGCAGAGAAACAAAAAAGGCTGATGGAACACATGAGGTCCGCTCTTGGAAGCATCCTTGAAAGCCTAGCCCTCTCCAAATGGGGTTTGAGGAAATTGGGAGCCATATCCCATGAAGGCACAGCTGAGGTACATATTTTTTGGAGCTGGAGTTTTCACGATGGAGAGATTTTTACCAGGCCACTTAGAGCAGGCATCCTCTGGGTCTAATCCGAGTAAAACATGTCTTTATTTCTCCACTCAACTTGTCCAGCTATTGAAGCTACTCGGGAAAGAGAACAAAGAAGTAGTTGCTCCTTCCATGAGCTGCAGGCAGGACGAGGCCCCAGTCTGTACCCTGATCTTGAGTTTTGCAGACTGGGAAGCAAGGTGCAGGAACATTTCTATAGGATACCCAAGAGCCAGCTTGCATGGCAAGGCAACCCCAGCAGCTGAACAGGCAACCCCTCCTTGATCTGCTACCTCGGAGGTAGCCTGAGACACATGAACGAGACTGTGATAAGAAAGGGAACTCAGCCCTGACATCCCCATACTTTGCTCTACGCAAAGGGTTAGAGATGGATTAGAAGGGCCTGGAAATGAGCCTCTCCTGTGTCCTGCCAGGAGAGAGTCCTGGTGACCTGTCTCACCTTCTCCTATTCACCTGTGTTTGGTAGATCCGCAGAGTTTTAGTAAAATTGGAGTAGCTTGCAAAACAAAGTCTGCACTTTGGCTCCTGATCATCCACTGGAATTCTCTGTTGGGTATTTGTTTGGAACCACTGAGAAAACAGTCACTGACAAGCCTCCAGAGCCAGGAGACATAGAGGGAATGGAAGCATTTGTTGTAACAAACTCCAACCTTTTAAGATGCTGGCCCCGTACAATCAGCAGCATCTGGGTTCAGTAGCTAGAGGTTGTGCTCATTTTGTCCTGCATGTGGAAACCTCCTCAAAGAGAAACAATAAGCTGAGGAAAGTCAGCACACCCCTGCTCTTCTCAGGGATTTTAACCAATGTGTCCACCTCTCAAATTAGATCCTGAGAACTCTAATTTTTGAGATTTTCTGGTATCTGAAGAGGAGAGAATGGAAAAAGAATGTCTCAAGCAGAAGTAAAATCTCTTGTCCCCAGGAATGGAATGTGGAGGACATTCGGTAGAAGTGCATGGTTCTTGATCTTTAAGGGGAAGACCTAGAAAACCTTCTTTCAAAGTCAAGGGCTTGTAAAAGCATTTGGTGATTAATTGCAGAAATTCTCAGTTCCATACTGCCTGTGCTCCCATCTCTTGGTAGGGAATGAGAAAGACTAAATATGTTTGTGGGTAACTACCATATTCTATTTAGGTGAACACCAAATCATATGTTGTTCACTAAGTTATTCATAGAGTAATTCACACATGAATCCATTAAACATTTCTTTATAAATCACCTGGTAAACACTTTTATTCTCCAGTGATTGTTCTAGGAACTGTTTCAGGATCTGAAGATTTAAAAGAGAGCAAAACATGGTGAGCACTGTGAATTGTGTAGGACTGTTGAATCACAGACACGTACCTCTGAAACAAATAATACATTATAAGTTAAAAAAAAAGAAGAAGATAGTAGGAAGGGAAAAATGAAGGGGGGGAATCAGAGGGGGAGATGAACCATGAGAGACTATGGACTCTGAGAAACAAACTAAGGGTTCTAGAGGGGAGGGGGGTGGGGGGATGGGTTAACCTGATGATGGATATTAAAGAGGGCATGTATTAAATGGAGCACTGGGTGTTATACGCAAACAATGAATCATGGAACACTACATCAAAAACTAATGATGTAATGTATGGTGATTAACATAACATAATAAAATAAAATTTAAAAAAATTAATGAACCATGAGAGACTATGGACCTGAGAAACAAACAGGGTTTTAGAGGGGAGGGGGGGAGGGGGGATTGGTTAGCCCGGTGATGGGTATTAAGGAGGGCACGTACTGCATGGAGCACTGGGTGTTATACGAAAACAATGGATCGTGGATCACTACATCAAAAACTAATGATGTATTGTATGGTGACTAACATAACATAATAAAATTAAAAAATTAATAAAAAAAAGAAAAAAGAAAAGAGAGAAAAGAGACAAAATTCTTGCTCTCTATTGATGAGAAAGCCAATATTTTGGAGTGCAGAGTTTACACAATAGTTATTTTTAAATACTTCTGGCTTAAAAGAAAAAGAGGAAAATAATATCTTACCTCCCATAGGAGGTATATCAATTTGATGCGATGGCCCAAAGTCTCTCAACATTTCCCATCATTTTTCAGAGATTAATAGCAAAAGTGGATACAACACAAACGATCTGAAAGTATTACCTTGTCTTTGGAGAATACGAAAAGGAGCTTCTTGGAGAAAGGAAGCATAAGGGTACCTTCTGGAAATGTCAGTTTTAATTGCATGGTAGGAATATGATGGTCAAATGGGGGACGAGCATAGATGTTGGTATTGTCCAACCAGCCTACTTCTGGGAATACGGTGGCTACTTTGTAAAGCTTGTTCCAGGATATCTAAGCCATTAATGATCTAACTGTGAGTTATGAGGCTGATATCAAGGTACTTTCTCAAGCAAGTAGAGGAAGACTCAAAAGCAATAGGAAGCAAAGCCTTCACACTCTATCCTGTTCCATTAATCCAGGTTCTTCAATATTTAATTATTGTTGAGAGACTCCCTGTAATGACCGCCCATCTTAGCCTTAGCTGACCCTAGTGAGTGCCTCATTGTACACACAGGAGGGAACTTTGGAGGACTAGAGATGGTGACCAAAAAGAGAAGAGGAGACCAAAAGAGAAGAGGACCAATGCAATTTTCAACAGCAGATGAATGTCAGAGAGTGAGACAGAGTACTTACTCACAAATTGCAATTTCTGGCCTTAGGATGGACAATCATGGGCAGGTTTCAGGAATGTGTGTGTACTATGATTAGCCATACCCCCTATCTATGCTAGTGTCAGACAAGATACCAAGGAACAGCAACAGGTGGACACAAGAACTGTTTGAATGTCACTCAGCAGCAGGATGCCAAATATTTCAGTAACAAAAATATTCCTGGGGCGCCTGGGTGGCTCAGCTGTTATGTATCTGACTCTTGGTTCAGCTCAGGTCATAATCTCAGGGTTGTGAGATCAAGCCCCACTCTGGCCTCTGTGCTCAGCATGGAGTCTTCTTGAGATTCTCTCTCCTTCTCCCTCTGCCCCTCATGCTCATGCTCATTCTCTCTCTCTCTCTAAAATTAAAATAAAAAATTCATTTCTGCCGGATCCATTCTTAGGTCCTGATGTTATTCTTAATGATATGGGATCTTCAAGGTATGGGTCAAATCTCCAGCAAAATATTGTGGAGGATGGGGCTGCTCCCAGAGCTTGCCTTTTCTCCTTTGTCAAAGATCAGTTGATCGCATTTGTGTGGGTCTATTTCTGAGCTATTATGTTCTGTCCCATTGATCTCTGTGCCTATTCTTTCACCAATACCATGCTCATTTGATTAATGTCACTTTATAGTAAGCCTTGAAGTTTATTTAGTAATATGAGTCCTCCAACTTTGTTCCCATCCTTTAGTACTGCCTTGGCTATTCTAGGTATTTTGCCTTTCCATATAAACCTTTGAACCTGTTTCCATTATCTGAAAAATAGATTTCTGGGATTCTGACTGAGATTGCATTGAACCTCTTGATCAGTTGAAAAGAACTGACATCTTAATGATATTGTGCCTTAAAAATGCAGGAGCATGGAATATTTCTTCATTTACTTGGTCCTTCTTTGAGTTCTTTCATCAGATTTTTATAGTTTTTCATATTTAAATCCTGTACATATTTGGTTAGATTTATAACTAAGTTTTTCATTTTTTGGTGCTATTGTAAATGGTATTTTTTTTCCAATATCAAATTCCAACTATTCATTGCTGATATATAGGAAAGCAATTGGTTTTTGTGTACTAACATTGTATCCTGTTATGTTGTTATAACTGCTCATTAGTTCCAGGAGTTTTCTCATTGATTGTTTCGAATTTTCTACATAGGCAAGCATGTCTTCTGCAAATAAAAACAGTTTTATTGCTTCCTTCCCAATCTGTGTATCTGTATACATTTTTTCCTTTTTTTTTGGCACTAGCAGGACTTCTAGTAAAATACTGAATAAGAATAGTGAAAGAGGACATACTGCTTTAACATCAGTCTTAGGGAGAAAGCATCCAGTTTCTCCCCATTTTGTATTGTTGGCTGTAGGTTTTATGTAGATGTTCTTTATTAAGTTGAGGAAGTTCATTCTATTCCTAGTTTTCTGAATGTTTTTTCATGAAGAGGTGTTAGATTTTGTTAAATGTTTGTTCTGCATCAACTGATAAATCATGTTATTTCTTTTATTGCTATTATTATTTATTATCCTAATTCCAATATACTTAACATACAGTATTATATTAATTTCAAGTGAACAATATAGTGATTCAGCAATTCTATGCATTACTCAGTGCTCTTCACAAATGTACTCTTAATCCCCATCACCTGCTTCCCCCACCCCCCACCAACCTACCCTCTGGTGACCATCAGTTTGTTCTCCAGAGTTAAGAGTCTGTTTTTTTTAGTGTCTCTTTTTTTCTTTGTTCATTTGTTTGGTTTCTTTAATTCTACATATGAGTGAAATCATATGGTGTTTATCTTTCTTTTACTTATTTCAGTTAGCATTATAACCTCTAGATCCATCCTTGTTGTTGCAAATGGCAAGATTTCATTCTTTTTGATGGCTGAGTAATATTCCATTGTGTGTATGTGTACATACCACTTTTCTTTATCCATTTATCTATTGATGGACACTTGGATTGCTTCCATAATTTGGTTATTGTAAATAATGTTGCAATAAACATAGGGGTGCATATATCTTTTTGAATTAGTGTTTTCATATTCTTTGGGTAAATACCTAGTCGTAGAATTAGTGGATCATGTGGTAATTCTATTTTTAATTTTTGGAGAAAACTCCATATTGTTTTCACAGTGGCTGCACCAGGTTGCATTCCCATCAACAGTGTACAAGGGTTCCATTTTCTTCATATTCTCACCAATACTTGTTTCTTGTGGTTTTTATTTTAGCCCTTCTGACACATGTGAAGTGATATCTCATTGTGGTTTTGATTTGCATTTGCATGGTGATTAGTGATGTTGAGCATCTTTTCTAGTGTCTGTTGACCATCTAGATGTCTTATTTGGAGAAATGTCTGTTCGTGTCTTCTGCCCATTTTTTAAATTGGATTATTTGGGGTATTTTAGTGTTGAATTTATAAGTTCTTTATGTATTTTGTATACTAACCCTTTATCCGATATGTCATTTGAAAATATCTTCTCCCATTCAGTAGGTAATCTTTAAGTTTTGTTGATTGTTTCCTTTGCTGTGCAGAAGTTTTTTATTTTGATGTAGTCCCAATGGTTTATTTTTTATTTTGTTTCCCTTGTCTCTGGAGACATACCTAGAAAAATGTTGCAATGGCCAATGTCAGAGAAATTGCTGCCTGTCCTCTCTTCTAGGACTTTTATGGTTTCAGGTCTCACATTTATGTTTGTTTTTTTTTAATCCTGTTGGTGTGGTGATTACATTAATTGACTTTTGACTGTTCATCGAACCTTGCATACCTAGAGTTAATCCCACTTGGTTGTGGTGTATAATTCTTTTTTTATAATGTTGAATTTTATTTACTATACTTTGTTGAAGATATTTGCATCTATGTTATGAGAGAGATTTTTCTGCGGTCTTCCTTTCTTGCACTACCTTTACCTGATCTGGGTATTATTGCAATGTTAGCCTCATAGAATGATTTAAGAAGTGTTCCCTCCCTTATTTTCTGAAAGAGATTATAGATAAGCTTAACAGAGAATTTCTTCCTTAAGTGTTTAATAGAATTCACCAGTGAATCCATGTGGCCTTTTGTTTTAGTCCAAGACTGGGTAGCTTCTAAACAAAAGAAATGTATCACAGTTCTGAAGCCCAAAATCAAGGTACCAGTAGGTTTGGTGTCTGGTGAGGGTCTACTTCCTGGTTCACAGATAGTGTCTTTCTGCTGTTCTTCACATGGTGGGAAGGGTGAGGGAGCTCTCTGGGGTCTCTTTATAAGGACACTAATCTCATTCACAAGGGCTCTGCACTTGTGACCTAATCACCTCCCACAGGCCCCACCTCCTAATACCATGACCCTGGGGGTTAGGACTTCAACATGTGAATTTGAGGGGGACACAAACATTCAGCTCATTAACACCTTGTGGGTTTTTTTCCCCCAATGTTATTAATTATTTATTTAATTTCCTTAATTGATATAGGCCTATTCAGATTATCTATTTTCCTTTTGTGTCCGTGTTTGTAGTTGTGTCTTTCAAGGACTATATCTATGTCTTCTACGTTATTAAATTGTGGGCATGAGCTGTTAATAATATTTGTCTATATTCTTTTGAATGTCCATGGCATCAGTAGTAATAGCCTCTCTCTCATTTCTTTTTTTTCAAAGTATAAACAATTTTTGTTTATCAGTTATACCTCAATAGAGCTGAAAAAATGCAGATTCTGATTGGGTTTCGCAATTGGCCCAAGGTTCTGCATTTCTTTCTTTCTTTCTTTCTTTCTTTCTTTCTTTCTTTCTTTCTTTTTTTTTTTTTTTTTTGTTATGTTAGTCACCATACGTGGAGGTTCCTCAAAAAATTAAAAATAGGGCTACCCTGTGACCCAGCAATTGCACTACTGGGTATTTACCCCAAAGATACAGATGTAGTGAAAAGAAGGGCCATATGCACCCCAATGTTAATAGCAGCAATGTCCGCAATAGCCAAACTGTGGAAAGAGCCAAGATGCCCTTCAACAGACAAATGGGTAAAGAAGATGTGGCCTCTCATTTGTGATATTAATAATTTGTTTCTTCACTCTTTTTTCTTGGTTAGCCTTACCACAGGGTCATAATTTTTATTGATCTTTTTAAAGAACCAGCTTTCAGTTTCATTGATTTTTCTTTATTGTTTTCATTAAAAGGAATTTTTTAAAGAAGTAAAACACACATACATACACAAAAACTTCCAAATAAGGCACTGATTAACACGGAAATTAAAACAGTCTCTTGGGCTATTATAAAGATAAGACAATTAGTGCCATATACATTGAACCCTGTGAGATGAGGCAGAAGTGGTACTCAGTCATTTAAGCCTGAAATCGTTTCTTTCATGTAAAAAAAAATGAAGTGAGATTGGAAAAGAAGTACTATTGGAACTAAAGCAGTCTATTGAAGAAAGTAGAAAATGGGTGACAAAACTAAGGAAATGGAAGGGCAGGACTCAGGTGGAACTCAGGAATCAGAGACCAGCAGGGTCCTGAGAGAGTCCTGGCTTTAACTTTACTGGTGGGAAAAGTGAAGTTAAGAGAAAGTTGCATGACCAAGGGTAATAATATAATCAGTGCCACCACTTACTTGAGTTCATACATGAAATATTCTGAATCCTTACCTACATTGCACTAGGAAAGGAAGGGAACGAGATTGGATATAGGCAGGAAGGCAGTCAACGTATAGGAACCTTTGATAGGGCCAGCACTGAGGGAGAGAGGGGTGGTAAATGTAGGGCAGAGGTAAAGACACCTATAAGCTTAAAGAGACCTAAAGAGACCTTGTGAACTAAGGTTCACTACAGGTTGATGTCAATTCCTGGTGGAGTCACGATGTCCAGATCTGTGTTATCAGCAAGACCTCTGCAAAGAGGAAGCCATGAGGAGTAGGATGGAATCCAACTGCTCTGAGGTATGAAAATGGCCTGGCAGGAACTTCACATGCACTTAGGGACCTGGGAGGAAATACACATAAGTGAAGTTGGCATATGTTAGTAATAGGGTGTGATGGTACTTTGACAAACTGATGAGTTACATTCCTTTGTAAGACTCTAGTTAATAAGGACAGAGTAGTGTGAAGCTGTAATTTGACATGCCCTTGAATTCATCTCAGACTTATTAAATACTAAGCTTTCAGCAGCAACACTGGTTCCAGTCTTCACCCATCGATGGACTGAAGCTGATTATCTACAGCTATCCTGGAAATAATTGGCTGAAAATTAGTTGGAACCAACCATGTGGAAGAAAAGAATTATTGATTCCAGTTGGAAGAAGCTGGAGGTGATAGGGCTGACAACTGATACCTAGCTCCTCACTGCCAGAGCCAAGTCCAATCTGGCAGGACGGCAGCTATATGAATCAGCTCATGGTTAGACCCTCAAACCAGAGAAACCAGATGCATTGTTGCCGAGGCATTGACAGAGGAGCCAGAGTGGGTCCCAGTCAAAAAGGCAAAAACAAGGGGGTATATACTAAGGCCAGTAAATGTCCAAATTATTGTTTTATTCAACAAACATTTATCCAGTGATCACTATGTGTTAGGCACAGAGTTAAGATAAAACTTTCAATTAGACAATGTCCTTCCTTCATGCAACCTGGAGTCTCTTAGAAGAAACAGCAAGGAAAATTGTAATCACAACGCTGTGTGATATTATAGAGAATATGGTCTTGTGGGGAACCTCGAGAAGATACCAAAACTTTTCTTGGGTGGTCAAGGAAAGCTTCTCAGAGGAACTGATCAATTAATTGTGAGCAAAATGACAAGTAGGAATGATTTTGGTGGAATGGGGTTGGGAGCTTTCATCAGGCAAAGCATAAAGGTCTGTGTAAGAGAAAAGCAGACACACTCAAGGAAGGACATGGCATTCAGAGTGATGACATCTCATGTGCATGCATGTGTGCAAGTCTGTGTGTGCATGACAAAGTTGTGTGTGTGTGTATGTGCATATGTGTGTGTGTAGGGACCTAGTAGTAAGAGGTGAAGATAGAGGGTGTTCCAGGACCAGATCCCAAATGGCCCACAGTACAATGTTTGGTCCTTGTCCTAAGAAAAATGAAGAATCTGTATCTTTTCAGCACATTTATTTATAAGGATTTTGGGGGGTTCTTTTGCAAGTGACATTAGCCCAACTCAAAAGGTTTAGTAGAAGCAACTGGTTCACATACCTGGGAGGGCAGCTGAATAGACAGACCCAGCTGGAATCAAAATCACTCCATGGCCATAGAGGTCTACATGTTTCCTCTCATGTTGATGCCTATTGGTTTCCTTCTTTTTCTTGATAGACACATTTCTTCACATGTGGAGACATGCACCCTAAAACTCCACCCTGACAGCTATAAAAAGCTATGAAAAGAAGGAAGAGAATGTGGTAGGCAGAATTCAAACATTTTATAAGGTTATGTTATATAGCACAGTTGACCTTAGGATAGGGAGATATACAAGTGGACCCAGTCTAATTACATGAGCTCTTTAAAAGCAGAACATTTTCTCCACATGTTGGGAGAAGTCAGAGATTCCAAATCATGAGAGTATTTGATGCACTATTGCTGGTTTGAAGATGGAGGGTGCCCTGTGGCAAGGAATGTGAGCAGTCTCTAGGAGCAGCCCCCAGCTTGTTGACAACCAGCAAAGAAACTGGGACCTAAGTATTACAACCGAGCCAACAAGAATGCCAACAAGAATGAAGATGGAAGTGGATTTTTTTTCCAGAGCCTCCAGGTGAGAATTCAGCCCAGCAAACACTTTCATTTCAGCCTTGTGATTCCAGCCTTCTTTAACCTGAGCAGAGAGCTCAGCCAGGACCTGCCAGACTCCTCACCTACACAAGTGTGAGCTGCTAAATCACTGTTCTTCAAGCCACTATGTTTATGGTAATTGGTTCTGCAGTAACAGAAAATTCACTCAGAGAGCCCTTGCCCCTTGAATCCTACCTCTGCACTACCTCCAGTTAGGTTTCAGAAAACTGCTTTGATTGGGTTAGCTTGTGGCATCTGCATAAATCTGAGGCACTCACTGTGGGCAGGGTAAAGTAGGATTCTCTGATTGGCTCAGACAGGTCATAAGCCACCCTTGACCAGTCAATTAAGTCACAGTAGGAGGAACATCTCATAAATAGTAAATCTCATATGAAGATATGAAGCATTGTCAAAAATGTTAATGAGGCAGAGGATGAGCAGGTGAATGGATGCTGTTTACAGAAGATGGAAGGAATGTATGTTACAGCAAGGGAGAAGCATTTTCCATATCACCATTTAGGACGATCATCCTGGCTGAAGAATGGAGAAAGGATCAGAGACAAGGGGATCAATATGAAAACTCTTGCAATAATCCCATGAAGGGATGGCTGTCACCTGAAC
Organism: Halichoerus grypus; assembly: GCF_964656455.1. Classification (NCBI taxonomy): domain Eukaryota; kingdom Metazoa; phylum Chordata; class Mammalia; order Carnivora; family Phocidae; genus Halichoerus; species Halichoerus grypus. The sequence continues at coordinate 10,250,152 of NC_135716.1, read as the reverse complement.
ATGAGAAGTGGCTGTAGAAAATAACACACTACCTAGCCTAGAGGCTGAAACTAGGCACTAAAATTTTGTTGAATAAATTAATGAATAAATGTATGAGTAAGCATGAACGGATGAGTGAGCATGGAAATGGGAATGGCTTTTAGAGGTATTAAGGAGGCTTACACCAAACTGGATCTAAGTACTAAGAGAATTCATTTTTAAAAAATGTTTCTTTAGCTGTGCAAACTCTATCTTCAGGGCCACAAAACCCAGGCTTCTTTGACAGAGCAGGCATGTTAGACTGTGCACATTAGAATGCTTGATGTCTTCATGCATCACTGGGGCATGATTACATAACACCCCAGACGTCTTCGATCAGCCTGCACAGACGTCTTGCTGTTATTTATGAATCACTGCATGCTGACATAACTTTGCATTTCCTCTTCTGCCATATGTCTCCACTCCCTTGTCATTGCTCATCACCAAGGTAACCCCCTCTTGCTTCCTTTCCATTAATTTGCATGACTAACACGCCCTCCCAATCAAATAAGTCCCCTTGTCCTCCAGTGCCTGCTGGAGCTGCCTTTGCTGAAAGCCCTCTCCTGGGCTGTGACCTTGTTTCACTCTGATATTTTCCACTTCATTACTCCGAAAATGTCTGCTGATGGGCAACGTACTTTCTCTCCGTTAACTCTCAGCAATATGGCCACGTGTTCAGATGAAGACCCTAGGAAGTAGCCGGAACTGGAGGTGAAGGGCTCCACCATTGGGGAAGGGGACATCAGTTATTCGGTGTAAACTGTTTGGTTTCTGCTGCTCAAAATAACTAATGTCAGGCTTGGGGCTGTCTTCTCTTTATCTATCCTGAGGCTGTAGAACCTGAGTAGTATCAATGTTTCCAATGAAGTCCCACTCACAGGACTGTAAGGCTGGAGGGCAGGGACAATATTCAACAAATATTCAAGAGGCTTTCATGTTACGTGGTCTTATGCCAAGGGCAGGGCAAATGATTTAGAAAATAAGCATAGCCTCAGCTTTAATGGAGTTTACTGTTGAGGGGAGAGATGAACACTGGTCACATAATCAGACAAAGATAATAATCAGTTGTAGGAATGCTCTTTAAAAATATAGTAGCAATGGGGCCCCTGGGTGGCTCAGTCGGTTAAGTGTCCAACTCTTGATTTCCGCTCAGGTCATGATCTCAGGGTCCTGGGTTCAAGCCCCCCAATGGACTCCCTGCTCAGCAGGGAGTCTGCTTGTCTCCTTCTCCTTCTGCCCCTCCCTCTGCTTGCTCTCTGTCTCTCTCTCTCAAATAAATAAATAAATCTTTAAAAAATATATATAGTAGCAAAGAAAGCCTTAGTGTTAAGAAATGACATTTGACCTAAGATATAAAGGATAAGCAGGGATTATGTAGCTAAAAGGAGAAGAGGGGTAAATGATCTTCCAAAGCTATTCTAAATAAATTTGTTCTCCCTTTCACATGAAAGCCCTCCAATAATATATGGATTTATCATTTCCGTGTTTGTTTGTTTTTTCTTTAACAAAATAAGGAGAGCATGCTAAGTCTATACCCCACTCTGACCATCTAAATCTTCTTTTTTTGGGTTATTTCTAATCTGTTTTTCTGATGTCCTGATTGAATTTGCTCAGTGTCATTCCAGGAGTGGAGTTAATATAAAGGAGGAAATGAATATTTCTTGACCACTAATTTGTCAGGCACCATATTAGGCACTTTACATACATTCATATTTAATCTTTAAGTCAGTGAGTAGTTACCAATTGGACTATTTTATAAAGATTACATTGAGGCTGCAGAATGCATCCAAGACCAATACAACTGTAGGTCTTTCTATGTTCTTTTTTAAAGTCCTTTCTGTTACAAGTGAGCCAGTAAAGGATGCCTGGGTGGCTCGGTTGGTTAAGCAACTAACTCTTGGTTTCAGCTCAAGTCATGATCTCAGGGTTGTGAGATCAAGTCCCATGTTGGGTTCCACGCTTAGCATGGAGTCTTCTTGAGATTCTTTCCCCCACCTTCTCCCTCCCCCTGCTCACACACACACTCTCTCTCTCTCTAAAATAAATAAATAAATTTTAAAAATTAAAAAAAGCAAGTCAATAAGATTATATCTCATATTGAGAAGCAGAAATCCTGTATTCTCAATTCCCAAATTCTCAACCTCTTTTCCTGCCTTTACATGTCCTTAACATCCATACCTATAGCCCCACTAAACTACCTGAAATTGTCTCAAATGCTCAGTACACTCTTAGGTCATTAAGATGGTAGGTGCCTAGGTCACACTAGGCACATCCCATGAATGATACCTTTCCAAAGCCCTACCCTCAAGCTGAATTAACTGTCCCTGCTGTATGTTTCTTATGCCCAGAATTTACTCCTCGCATGGCACTTTTACACTATACAGTAATCTTTTGATTTTTTCCTTGAAAGACTGAAAACAGCATTACCTTTCTTATCCATGAGCTCAGCCCAACACATGGCATATTTTAACAGCTCAATGTATGTGGGTTGAATCAAAATGCCTTTAAGGGAATCAGTTGGGTTGCATTGGGCTCCACTTTGTCTTCTGTATAATGATAAAGCAGGAAACAAGAAATGAATGTCCTGCAGACTGCCCCATCCTTTGGCATTGATCAAGAAGGGCAATAATGCCCTTCTTTCTAATGTGCTGCATGCCAATCTCTGAAGAAGTCTGCCCTTTACACTTTTCAAAGCTTCTTCTCAATCCACATTTAGTGCCTCGGGGAACAGTGACATGGAAACTAGGTGGTCAGGTCTGCACTCTGCCAGCACAGAGAGCAGGGCAGGAAGCTACTATGTAATTTCCCAGTCTTGAGGCAGCTCTGATTTGGCTTATTATGCTGCCAATCACTGACCCTGACACTGACTGAGCCCCCTGCATGACGCCAGGAGAACAGATTTATGAGTCTGGAAAATGATGTGGTCACTGATTCCTAGACCCTCGACTTTGGCCATGATCAGATTTAGATTCAACCAAGGAAGTTTGAGCATCTAAGGTGTGCCAGACTCTTTTCCCTACTCAATCTTGCATATCTCTTATATCTTATTAGTTCAATATTATGCCCATTTCAGGGATGAGATACTTAAGCTTCAGAAAGAAAGTCACTTGAGGCCAACAATAAGGCACCTATGGAACAAATGATCGTTCCCTAGTGTCACCTCACCTTCACCATTACTTTAGGGACATTTTGGGGACTCAGTAAGAACCTTCCTTCACCTTGCTCCCCAGAGCACCCAACCCTTTTCTGTCTGCATCCATGACTTGGCCATGATTTGCCTTCTTCCTGGATTGTGTCATCTGATCTATGCCTGTACTTACACATCCATCTTTAGCTGTACTTGATTGATCTGATTTGCCAGTAACTTTTTACACTACTTTTTAGTTTACCTTTATAAATCCCTGCAAGGTATGTTCATTAGTTCCATTTTCTAGTCGAGGAACCTGTGACATAAAAAGATTAAATAACTAGCCCAAAAATATAGCTAAGAAAGAGCACAGGCAAGATTCAAATTTAGGCTGTGCAATCCACAGACACTGCTTTTAATCGCTGAGCTCTAGCTCATTTACTAGCTGAGCTACTGCTCATCCACAAACTCTGCTTTACCTTCCAACCACAGAACTCTCCCCTTTGAAGAGGGGAAGCTCTGGAGCTAAAGTACTGAGATTCAATCCCCAGCTCTGTCAGTTACTAAGTGTGCGATTTCTAGCAAGTTACTTCATTTTTCCCATTTTTCCATATGTGTAAAATTGAAACGTGAATACCGTTTACAGAGGTGGCTGTGTTAAGTGAGTTAGTTCAAGTATAGCATTTAGAAGACTGTTAGGCACTTAAAGGAGTTAAAAATATTACTATGTCTGTGACTGGCACAGTCCACTCCTACCATGTGGTCTGTCTTCCTTATTATACTGTGAGGTAGCGGAGAGCAGGGATCTCATTTTATTCATTTTTATACTTCCATACACAAAGATACAGAGTAGGAATTCAATAGATGTTAAGCGAATGACTAATAGAATGAGAGACCAAGAAGATTCTTTTTTTTTAATTTTTTAATTTAAATTCATTGAGCCAACATAGTTAGTCATTAGTTTCAGATGTAGTGTTCAATAATTTATCAGTTGCATATAACACCTTTTCAGTACCTCACCAAGACTTGCTTTGCTCTATATCAGATCTCTAGGTAATTTGCCCTAAAGTTTAGTGAATTTATTAACTACTATATGCTAATAACTGATAACAATTAACTATTAAGCCATCTGACTTGCCTCACACCTCACCTCCCCCAGAGTATCTGAATTTCAAAAGGAGATTCCATTTTCCATTCCTACAACTAACATTTATTGAGCACTTACCATGTGCTAGGTACTGATCAAAGCACAAAAGGATTATACAAAAGTAAATAAGCTATGGAGTCTTATGTTCAAAGTAATCATTTTCTTGCAGGAAAACAAATATCTTCACTAATAACCATACTACAAGAAAAGGAATGAACATGGAAAGAGGTGAAAATCAATATTTCTTAGTTACATGTTATGTGCCAGGCATTTTACATATATTATCTCATTTCATGATTAGAACAATTATAATTAGGTAGGTATCATTATTACTGTTTTACAGATAGGAAAACTGAGGCTCTAGGAAGTTAATTAAGTTGCCAAGAGTAACACAACTGGTAAGTGACAGGGCTAGGATTTGAATCTACATCCATGTTGAAGCGGGTAAGTATCATAAATGAGGTAGAGCAAAACACCATACCAACACCAGATATGGAAAATAACTCAAGACTTTTATCTTTACTTGGCCCTATTTCCTTATCTACAAGGTGTAGGTTATATAGTCATCTTAGAAACTTCTACTTGAAATAAGACCTTAAAGATTATCAGATGCTTTGCTTTTCAAATGTTCCCTCTCATTAAAGCCTTCCAAGAAATATTCAGGCACTCATTAAGTTGCAAATTGATTTCCAAGGCTTAATTATCATCTATATGTGCTCTTTATAGCATCATACAATGATTCCATTTCTACCTTTCTCTTCACAATGGTCTTTTTTCCACTCTAGCACAGAAAGTGTAGCCCTCAGCTGTCCAGAATCTGATTGTGGAGAATTGCTCCAGATAGAACTATCTTCAGAGCACCAAATAAAGCAACTTTAAAATCTTGCTTTCATGGAAGACTCTTTTAAAGATTCATCATTCCACCAAAATCTTGTCCTCACAATGGAGTCCTTCGATCTTTTCTGCAAAGAGCAAAGCATGGCTTTAGCAATTGGGTTATTGAGACTTTTTGACATATTCTGAAAGGATGAATAGAGTTTGGGGAGTAGGAGTCGTGATGATTTTTCTTTGATGACCTAGACTTTATTTCATTCATCTCCCATTTATTGTTACAAAAATTCATTGCTTTTGTAAAGAGACTTAGGAGAGCAAGTCAAAGGAAGCAGGTAGCATGTCTGAGAAATATGAAACCTTGTAAATGGCTTTTTTCATATATTTAAGTATAAGCAATTCTTTTCAGTTATTCTCAAACTCCTAAAAATATGTCATCATCTGGAAAGAAAAAAATACTTGAAAACAAGCTAGATGCATGATGCTAATTCTTCCAAATATAACTGAGATACGTTCTGAGACTGTAAAATTTTTCAGATTATATTGGATGAAACTACCAAATAAAGATTTTATGTGACTTTTTTAAATTAGATGTGCCTTATTTAATTACATACTTCAAACATATTCTATCAAATCATAACAAATAATTCTAATTACAATTAGTCTCATTTTATTTTATCTTCCAAAATGTTTAATATTTTCTATCTCCTGTTAACAAAAAGTAAACTTCCATGCTATTTGGACAAATCAGTTTTTAGCAATATGATCATGTCCAAGGAATTACTTTTAAATTTGTATATTATTCTTTTTTTTAAAAAAAGACTTTATTTATTCATTTGAGACACAGAGATACAGAGAGAGAGAGAGAGCATGAGCAAGGAGAGAGGCAGAGGGAGAGGGAGAAGCAGGCTCCTCGCTGAGCCAGGAGTCTGAAGTGGGGCTTGATCCCAGGACCCTGGGATCATGATCTGAGCCGAAGGCAGACGCTTAACCATCTGAGCCACCCACGTGCCCCTAAATTTGTATATTATTCTTATTTAATTATTCTCAAAGCCAAATACTGTAGTTCAACAAATGCTCACACATGTATTTACTGAAGGAATGCCATAACTTTCATTGTATAACTTGCTCACAATTTCAGCTACATTAAATTTGCACTGTTACAAATTAAATAATAAGCAAGATATAGATTAATTTTATTTTATTGCTTAACCTGGCTAAATCAATTATGTTAGCTCTTCATTGTTTTAATCATGATGGTTTTTAATCATACATCTTTTAAGATCAGTCTATAATTTATTTTCGAAGGCTTTTATTTAGAGAGGAGAAGAGAGAAATCGTGTGACTTCACTGCAACCCACGATCCATGATGTTACCATTATTCCCTCTCTCCTACTCCTGCCCCTCCATTCCTCACCTCCTTCTGTACCTGCTTAGATTGCATGGCCCATCATGAAAATCACTATCAGTGCATTCTCAACTACTCTGCTTCCTTGATCCTTTGTCAAACTCACCTGAAAAAGTACCACCTTGGTTAAATGATTCCCCACTTGCTTGGTTCCTGATCCAGCTAAGCTGATCATGACCAGGGAAAAACACTCAAATATGCAGATATAAAAAATCACTTTAAAAATTTGAAGGTCACTCTCCTCAGGTGGGCTCATAGTCCTAACAGAAATTCTATTACATATCCTGATGGAACTTCATTCCCAGTCACCTTCATGACTGTTTTACACCTACTCTATCCTCTGATCTGCAAGCTCCCTTCCCCCATGGTCACTCTTACCTGATGGCCTCACTTCCCATTTCCTTGGGAAAATAAACAAGGAGAAGAGAATTTCTTCACCCTCCCACCCACATCTGCAACCTAGCTGCATTCATACCAATATACTCTGCCTTCTCTTCAGCTACTATAAATGCATTGTCCACATTTCCTCTTTAATCAACCATCTACTTGCAAACTAGCTAAAAGCCATTGTTATCCATTCTAGGATATATTTCCAGCAATTTCCCCCCTTCCTGCTCTGCATCATCATGTTCTTGTTCTATTAGATCATCCCTATCATCATAGAAATATACTTTAACAATGTCAATCATAACAAAAAAAAATTTAAAGGCCTTTTTTGACCTACATATGCCTCTAGCCATCACCTTTCTTTGCTCCTCCCTAATTGGCTCCTAAATACCCTTCTCTCTTGCATATTTTCCTGTGTTATTAGTAGCTCCCTCTAGGTCTTCGTTGTTGGCTCTTCTTTCCATCCCCCAACCCTGACCTTGGAAGGGTCCCAGACCTTAGTCTTCAGAACCCTGCCCTTCTCTGTCTACAGTCATCCCCCTTGTGATCCCAGCCAATGTCAAGGCTTTAAATTACTTGCATTGACAGATGCCAAATTGTTATCTGCAGCTAAACCTCTCTCAACTGCTCACTTAAACCAAACTCCTGATTTCTCCTCCAAAATCTGCCCCCCACCCCCAACAATCTTCCCTATATTGTGAAAAAGCAACTCTGTTCTCCCATTGTTTGGTCCAAACACCTTGGTTTTGGCCTTGACAATTTTTTCTTCCTTCCTTCCTTCCTTTCTCTCTTTTTCTTTTTCTTTCTTCTTTCTTTCCTTCTTTCTTTCTTTCTTTCTTTCTTTCTTTCTTTCTTTCTTTCTTTCCTTCTTTCTTTCTTTCATTCATTCACATAATTAACATACAGTGTTACATTAGTTTCAGGTGTAAAATATAATGATTCAACAATTCTATACATTTCTCAGTGCTCATCAAGATAAGTATATTTTTAATCCCTTTATCTATTTCACCCATCATCCCACCCTCCTCCCCTCTAGCAACCACCACTTTGTTCTTTGTATTTAAGAGTCTGTTTTTTGGTTTGTCTCTTTTTTCTTTCTTGGTTCATTTGTTTCTTAAATTCCACGTATGAATGAAATGATATGGTATTTGTCTTTCTCTGACTGATATTTCGCTCAGAATTCACTTTCTTTAGACCAGCACATTCAGTTCATAGGCAAATCCTTCAGTTCTACCTTCAGAAACACCCCATCTAACTGCTTTGCCCACCACAAATAAGTTGGTGAGAGCCACATCACCTGTCACCTGGGTTTTTGTGATACCTTCCTCCCCATCTCCCTGTCTCTTCTCCACCCTCTCGTGTCTTTTCTCCCGCAGAGCAGCCAGAATCCTCCAAGGTACTCTTCTGCTCAAAACCCATTCTACTCAAAGCGGATGTCCTTGTAGTGACCTTCATGGGAGGAGCTGCAGCCAAGCCAGGCACGGCCTTCACTGTACTTTTATTCTGACCTCTCTAGTCCCTCTTCCAGGATTCCCCATCTTGCAAAATTAGGAAACAAAAACGTGTATTACACAAAAACCTATACATAAATGTTCAGGCCTCAGATAATGTCTGGCAAAGTCAAAACTTCCTTAAGAGACCAGTGGAAGGAAAGATGAATAGTTAAGGAGGAGGGAAGCTTGAAACATGTAGATTAATAATTTCCCTTTCCAAAAAAATGATAATTTCTCTTTCCACACATAGCATTTTACATTTCCTTACTGTTCTGCACATGTCTTTCTACACATGGCTCCCCCTCCAGTCAGATTATAAACTGTGGGTGACCACCGTCCACGTTTTATTTATCTTTCCCATCTTCTCTTACGTTGAATCCAATGATTCTACGTGCTGAATAAATACATCCAAAAGTATTTCCTGTGCCCTTTCTATCTTGTTTCACTACTTTGCTAGGTGACAGTGGCTAATGTTTTAATGTGATACAATTCCTATTTTGTACTAATAAGCTAAAAGATTCTCCATTCTGGGCAAAATGGAGCCATAGAAACTTAAACAGAAGGCTCCTTAAATGGCGCCTAGTGTAATCTACCAGCAAGTGCCCTCTAAAGCACTCCCTATAGCTCTTGCTTCTCCTTGCATACAAACAGGGTCAAAGAACTCACTACCATACAGAGGGGCTTCTAAAATTATCTGATGATTCTGAATATTGGGGCATACCTCTTCATACTGAACTGAACTCTGCTGTCTTTGTCTTTCATTTGTATTTAATGCCAGCATTTGGGTCTCACCAAGACACTCAAATTATCTTATTACAAGGAACAGCTCCTCAGAAGGCAGAAGACACCTTTACTGAGGCCAGTAAAGGCCAATCAAATGTAAGAAATAATAGAGATTCCTCTATATCCTTCACCTAGTTACCCTCCAGTGTTAACATAGCTATAGTACAATACTCAACCATGAACTTGCATTTATGCAATCCACCAACCTTGTTTGTATTTCACCAGTTTTATATGCACTCACTTGTGTATGTGTGTGGTGGATTTATTTACATCAATTTTATCACACATGGAGATTTGCATGACCATCACCACAGTCAAGATACAGAATAGTTCCACCACAAGGATCCCTTGTGCTACTGTTTTAGAGACCCAGTCACTTCTCCCCACCCCACCCTTAGAAAACACTAATATGTTCTCCATTTCTATAATTTGTCATTTTAAGAATGCTATGTAAATGGAAGTATATAACATATACCCTTTGAAGTTCGTTTTTTGTGCTCAGCATAAATCCCTCAAGCTCCAATCAAGCTGTTGCACCAGTGGTTTGTTCCTGAGGTGGATGTATCAGTGGCTCAGTTAGCTAAGTGTCTGACTCTTGATTTCAGCTCAGGTCATGATCTCAGGGTCATGAGATTGAGCCCTGTGTCAGGCTCCATGCTGGGCTTGGAGCCTGCTTGGGATTCTCTCTCTCCTTCTTCCTCTGCCCCTCCCCCACTTGAAAAGGGGGTGGGGAGTGGTTCCTTCCCTTGTACTAATAGCTAATATTTTAGTGCTAACTGTGGGCCAGAAACAGTTCTAAAATCTGCATGTCCTTACTCATTTATTCCTCATAAAAACCCTATGAGGGATGGTTAATGGAGGGGAGGTGAGTGGGAGGATAGGGGAAATAGGTGATGGGGATTAAGGAGTGCACTTGTTGTGATGAGCACCAGGTAATGTATGGAAATGTTAAATCATTATATTGTACACTTGAAACTCATAACACTATATGTTAACTATACTGGAACTAAAATTAAAAAAAAAAAACTATGAGGAAGATAATTTTATCATACCCATTTTATGGATGAAGAAATGGAAAAACAGAGAGGTTACCTTACCCCACCTGATTAGTAAACAGCAGAGCTGGCATGCAAACCAGGCACTATGGCTTCAGCACTCACACGGTTATATGCTATCTAGACTGTCTCACAGGCATGGTATGATCAGAAATGGATAAGCTGCCAGAATGGCTGAGATAGAGAAAAATGGCTGAAATAAGATGAAGATGTAATAGGACATCTGGAAACAGTGTAGGAGTAGGTCATCCACTCTCTGTATTTGTGTGCATGTTTGGGTATGTAATGACATGAAATCATTTGCATATTTGCTTATATGCAGGTTGCCTCATTAAATTGCAGGCTCTAGGCAGGCAGGGACTATGTCTCATTCATGTTATTATGTCCCTAAGCATTTGTCACACTGCATTTACATAATGTGTAAATATTTACCATATGCGTTCAACAAATGGAAAACAATCAGATATTCCATCAACTAACCATACGGATATACTCCCCAAAGGAATAGTATGCATACCCTTATTCTTATATATATGCAGTGTACTTGTTAACTTTTGTGTATTTCCTCTACCTAATTGTAAGCCTCTATACCTCAGCATTCTGAAAAGCTTACCTAGTAAAAGGTCTACAATCAACCCCTGACATTTAATTTTTTAAATATTAAGATTTAATGATGATATAGCATAAATACAAAACAATTGAATGAGAGATTATAGTATGTATTGTAGGAAAGAAAAGCAAATAATGACTAAATAATTCTCAGTTTGGGCTATGTGCCCTTGGGAAAGTTGCTTTGCTTCTCTGGGACTCAGTTTCCTCTGCTAATACAATGAGAAGATTGTTGAAGCATGATTCCCAAGTCTAAGATCCTATCATTTCAAGAGTATAAGTTTATTTTCTATTCTTTTAAATTTCAGGTGAAGAATAAAAGCCCACAAAGAAGGCATCCCTTTATCAGAAATATAAACCATCATGTTATTAGTCCACAGACATCAAAAGACAAAACTGGTTTCCATGAGAAACCATTCTCTCTCGCCACTGCTTAATGAAGACACAAGAGCGTTGGAGTGCCAGGCACAGCTATTACAGGTTATTAACTTCTTTCCAGTTAAGGGCACACATTCTAATTTACATCTCTGAATATGCATGAACAGCTTTCAGCTGAAAAAGAATTTTGCCAGTTGTGACAAGGCCCTCACCAAAACTGTGACATGAGTGTTAAGTGATGAGGAAGTAGAGTTTCCTTTCTCAACAGGGAGGTTGAAGAGCCCTCAAAAGATCTGGCAAGGTTTCCCGTTGGCTCTGTGGGTGAGTGTCTCACTTTCTAACAATCATCTCAAGCAAAATCAGTTTAGATTGGCTTCCCTTGGCACTGGGGCTCCATATGACATGGCTAACAACTTCTGCTCTGTATGGTAGTAGAAAGAATAAAAGACCAGACATAGATCATGCATCTGCCATTAATCATCTGTCTCACTGAGCAAACCACTGAATATCTTAGAAACCACCTTTCCCAATATGAAATGAGGACGATGATGTCAATTCAGTGTTATTTGAGAAAAGGATGATACCATAACTGTGACACCACTTTGAAAGCCCTGAAGGGTTATCAAATTCAATGGATTTTTACTAATATACAAATATGAAACTGTATTATTGCTAGCCTCCAGAGTAGATTGAAATGAAAATAATATTATTATTGATTATATATTCAAATAATGAGTTAGGTTGGTATGGAAAGCAAAATGATATCCACAATAGATTCCCTACAAGGGTCGTGGCAGTGCAAGCTCCAAAGCACTAGGTAAGAATGCAGACCACCCCTACTTACCTAAATGCCAAAGCATAGCTCAAAGCTCACTGTGGTGTCTTGCTGGGCTCACTAAAAATTAAAACTCACAATCAAGTAGAGATTTCAGTGGCTGCATACAACAAAGAGCATGGACTTCACAGAATTAATCCAGGAAATTCACTAAACAAACACCAACAGCCAAAATAAGAAGTACGAACAGCAATAATGATATCACGGTAGAGGGGAGAAAATTCCATTACCAAAGTTACCATGCTATATTCATTTAAATATCCAGTTTTTAACAAAAAATTAAGAGATATGCAAGGAATAAAGTAGGGCCCATGCTCAGGAGAAAAAAAAAAGAAAAGACAATCAATAGAAACTATCCTTGAGGGAACTGAATGTTGAACTTACTAGACAAAGATTTAAAATCATCTACTGTACATATGTTTTAAGAACTACAGAAAACCAAGTCTAAAGTATTAAGGAAAGTATGAGAACAATGCCTGATAGAGAATATCAATAGAGAGAGTCATAAAAAAGAACCACACAGAAATTATAGAGTTGAAAAATACAATAACTGAAACGAAAACTTTATCAGGATATTTGAGCCAGCAGAGGAGAAAAAAATAGTGAATTTGAAGATTGGCCAATTGAGATTATGCTGTATAAGAAATAAAAGAAAAAAATAAGTAAAGAGAAGTTAACAGAACCTAAGGGGCCTGTGGGACAGCATCATAGTAACATACACATAACTTGTAATGGGCATCACAAAAGGAGAAGAGAGCAGAAGGGGGAGAAAGATTATTTCAAGAAATAATGGCTGAAAACTTCCCAACTTTGATGAAAAATACTAACCTATACATCCAAGAAACTCAAGACCAAGTGGAGAAGCTCAGAGATCCACACCCGGACACATCATAGTCAAACTGTCCAAAGACAAAGAGAGAACCCCAGAAGCATCAAGAGAGAAGCATCTCATCACATTCAAGGAATCCTGCATAAGATTAACGGTTGATTTCTTACCAGAAACCGTGACAGCCAAAAGGCAATGGAATGACCATGACATATGCACTATGCTAAGAATGCTACATTCAGCAAAACCATCTTCCAAGAAATAAAGAAACATTAAAACTTTCCTAGATAAACAAAAACAGAGAGAACTCCTCTCCAGATCTGCCCATGAGAAATACTGAGGTGAATCCTTCAGGCAGAAATGAGAAGACAACAGAGGGTAATTCAAATAACATGAAGAAATAAAGAATGTTGGCAGAAGTAAATACATAGGTAATTATTAAAGACTTTAGTAGAACGTTTATTTTTATTTGTAACCCTTCTCCTAAGTAATTGAAAAGTTACCTGCACAAAGCAATAATTATGAACATATGTTGATGGGCTCAACATGTAGGGAGATGTCATTTGTATCACAATAATAACATGAAGAAAGGGGGGAAGAAAGGGAGCTATATCAGATCAAAGTTTTTGTGCTGTTAAAACTAAGTAGTTTTGGGGCCGCCTGGGTGGCTCAGTCAGTTGGGCATCTGCCTTCGGCTCAGGTCATGATCCCGGAGTCCTGGGATTGAGCCCCACATAGGGCTCCCTGCTCAGCGGAGAGTCTGCTCTTGTTCCCACTCTCTCTCTCTCAAATAAATGGATAAAATCATAAAAAAATAAACTAAGTAGTTTTTAATCTGAACTAGATTGTTGGGTTATTTTTAAAGATTTATTTATTTATTTGAGAGAGAGAGATAGGGAAGGAGAGAGCACAAGTGGGAAGAGGGGCAGAGGGGAAGAGAGAGAATCTTAAGCAGACTTTCCACTCAGTGCAGAGCCTGTTTCCGGGCTCGATCTCACAACCCTGAGATCATGACCTGAGCCGAAATGAGAAAGATGCTTAACCAACTGAGCCACTCAGGTGCCTATAAACTACATTGTTTTAAATTAAGATGTTAATTATAATCCCCAGGGCAGTCACTGAGAAAACAGTGGTATAATAAATATGGTAAAAATAATAATGATAGGGATGCCTGGGTGGCTCAGTCGGTTAAGCGTCTGCCTTTGGCTCAGGTCATGATCCCAGGGTCCTGGGATCGAGTCCCGCATCGGGCTACCTGCTCCGTGGGAAGCCTGCTTCTCCCTCTCCCCCTCCCCCTGCTTGTGTTCCCTCTCTCACTGTCTCTCTCTCTCTCTCTGTCAAATAAATAAAAATTAAAAAAAAAAAATAATGATAATAATAATGACAAGGTAATTAAAATAATACAGTTTTTAAAAGTCCATTCAACACACAATAATACAATAGTGGAGGAGAGGGACATAAGACACGTAGAAAACAAACAACAAAATAGCAGATGTAAATCTTACCATATTTATGGTAATTATATGATATGTCCATGAATTAAACACAAATCAAAATGCAGAGATCAGCAGAATGAAAACAAACAAATAAAATTATCCAGCAAAAGAAACATTTCAGATTCAAAGATATAAATAGGTGGAAGGTAAAGGGACAGAGAAAGATATATCATAAAACAGTAACCTAAAGAGAGCTTGAGTAGCCATTTTAGCTGGACAAAATATACTTTAAGGTAGACATTGTTACTAGAGATAAAGAAAGACATTTTATAATGAGAAAAGTATCAATCTATCAGAAAGACATAACAATTATAAATATATAATCACTTAATACAGAACCCCAAAATTCATGAAGAAAAATCTTCAAAGGTCCTTATTTACTTTCAGGATAAAATCCAAACTTCTTTTTTTTTTTTTTTTTTATTTGAGAGAGAGAGAGAGCACAAGCCGGTGTGGGGGGAAGGGGGCAGAGGGAGAGGGAGAGGCAGACTCCATGCTGAGCAGGGAGCCCAATGCCAGGCTCTCTCCCAGGACCACAGGATCATGACCTGAGCCAAAGGCAGACGTTTAACCAACTAAGCCACCCAGGTGCCCCTAAAATCCAAACTTCTGAGCCTAGATGATGCATGATATCCCTTCCTTTTTCACATTCCTGTCTTCTTTCCTACCATTTCCCTTATAATCCTGTACTCCATGCATAAAAACTACTTTAAATTTCTTCAAAGTTTCCATTTCCCCTTCTAGCTTTCCCACATGCTATTGCTTCTGCCTGGAATGTCCTAATCTCCCTGCAAGACATCTTTCAAGTCTTAGCTCGAATGTCACCTCTTAAAATAAGCATCCCCTGACTCTCCCAGGAATACAAACATATGTACTTCTGTGTGTACCCATGCTCTTTGCTTTTACTTCTATTACAAGTCTGACTTGTAATGATTCAATCATGTTTGTCCATTCCACTAAACTCTGAGTCACGGAAAAGCAAAAACTAGGTTCAAATAGCCTTTGCTACCCAAGGGCTAGCACAGAAATTAGCACAGATTATGTTCACAAAAATAAATGTTTTCTGGATACATGAATAACAGAAAGCACAACAAAATACCATAGACTGGGTGGATTAAACCACAGACATTTATTTCTCACAGTTCTGGAGGCTGCAAGTCCAAGATCAGGGTGCCAGCATGGTCAGGTTCTGGTAAGAGTTCTCTTGCTGGCTATAGACAGCTGCCTCTCCTTATGTGCTCACATGGCTTTTCCTGGGTGCATGCGCATAGAAAGAGAGAGATCTCCTCTTCTTGTAAAACCACCAATTCTATCTGATTAGGACTCCACCTTCTTGACTTAATTTAACCTTAATTATTTCCTTTTTTTAAAGATTTTATTGATTTGTGAGAGAGAGAGAGAGAGCACAAGCAGGGGGAGTGGGGAGCAGCAGGTGGAGGGAAAAGCAGGCTCCTCACTGAGCAAGGAGCCCGATGCAGGACTCAATCCCAGGACCCTGGGATCATGACCTGAGCTGAAGGCAGACGCTTAACCAACTGAGCAACTCAGGCATCCCAACCTTGATTATTTCTGAAAAGCCCTATTTCCAAATACAGTTACATTGGAGATTAGGGCTACACCATAGGAATTTGGTGGGGTGAGGAGGACACAATTCAGCCCATAACAATGTATAATAGTATATTCTGTTATATTCATGTAGAGCAGTAATAAGCAGTTAAAATATCACTAATTCAGCATGGCCCCAATCTTTTCTATGTATTCTCATTTTGGAGCTGGTGTCTTTGACCTTGCTCTTTAAGCTGAGTTCTCAAGGTCGGAAAAATATGTTGATTTATCACTAGTAATCCATAAATCAGCATCCACTTTCCCATTCCTCTTGATTTGCATAAGGAGCCTCTTGTCCCAGCCTGACAGTAGTAGAAATAGAAATGTACCAATTAAATGATTGTTTTGCTTATCAAAATCCTCATTAGAATCTATTGGGCAGGAAGTAATTTTCTCCTCTCTCACTTTCATGAATATACATAGGATTGAAACATTGAAACCAAATACACATCAGTCAGATTCTATAACCAATGTGAGGGTGGATCTAATTAATCTTTTAAACATTTTAGGGCCTGAAAAAACAAGGGGAACAGAGAGAGATGACAAAGTCACCAAATGTTTTTATAACGCCTAATAGTTTAGAAAGAACACACATATGTATTTTTCTTTGTGAAGGAGGTGTTTTTAGCTATCATTACTTCACAGAAAAGACTCTGAAATATTCATTTCCCCCCAAGATAATCGGCTCTTAAATCACTGATGGAGTTAACTAATTCCATTCACTAATGCTAGAATCTGAGTGTCTCCCCAGTCACTAATTGCCTCAAAAAGTCAAAGACTTAATTTTTATTTTGCTCTGCACTTTACACATTATTTTGACACATATTAATTTTATCTGCTCACAACAGTCCTGTGAGTTGGGCATAAGGAAATTGAGGATAAGGTGCTTTCAGGAGACTAACTTGGGGAAGGCTCCAATTGATAGAGTTTAATTCTGAGCATCAAAGAGCCCATCATCATGGGATTCATGGCATCCAGTGCACTCCTATGTGCATCCATCCCTGAAGGCTAGCATGCCCGCCTCCTTTCTCCTGCCTTTCCTGTCTGGTGTCTATTTCTCTCTCAAGGTGCAAGTGTTCTGGGAAAGAGCCCAATCACTGGGCTGCTTAAGATGCCCTTCTCTGCAGGATTCCATCAAAATCCTAAAGGAGAACACAGGCAGCAACCTCTTCGACCTCAGCCGCAGCAACTTCTTCCTAGAAACATCGCCAAAGGCAAGGGAAGCAAGGGCAAAAATGAACTATTGGGACTTCATCAAGATAAAAAGCTTTTGCAAAGCAAAGGAAACAGTCAACAAAACCAAAAGACAACTGACAGAATGGGAGAAGATATTTGCAAATGACATATCAGATAAAGGGCTAGTATCCAAAATCTATAAAGAACTCATCAAACTCAACACCAAAAGAACAAAGAATCCAATCAAGAAATGGGCAGAAGACATGAACAGACATTTTTCCAAAGAAGACATCCAAATGGCCAACAGACACATGAAAAAGTGCTCAACATCACTTGGCATCAGGGAAATCCAAATCAAAACCTCAATGATATACCACCTCACACCAGTCAGAATGGCTAAAATTAACAAGTCAGGAAATGACAGATGTTGGCGGGGATGCGGAGAAAGGGGAACCCTCCTACACTGTTGGTGGGAATGCAAGCTGGTGCAGCCAGTCTGGAAAACAGTATGGAGATTCCTCAAAAAGTTGAAAATAGAGCTACCATATGATCCAGCAATTGCACTACTGGGTATTTACCCCAAAGATACAAATGTAGGGATCCGAAAGGGTACGTGCACCCCAATGTTTATAGCAGCAATGTCCACAATAGCCAAACTGTGGAAAGAGCCAAGATGTCCATCGACAGATGAATGGATAAAGAAGAGGTGGTATATATATACAATGGAATATTATGCAGCCATCAAAAGGAATGAGATCTTGCCATTTGCAAGGACGTGGATGGAACTGGAGGGTATTATGCTGAGCGAAATAAGTCAAACAGAGAAAGACATGTATCATATGACCTCACTGATATGAGGAATTCTTAATCTCAGGAAACAAACTGAGGGTTGCTGGAGTGGGGGGTGGGGTGGGAGGGATGGGGTGTCTGGGTGATGGACACTGGGGAGGGTATGTGCTCTGGTAAGCACTGTGAATTGTGCAAGACTGTTGAATCTCAGATCTGTACCTCTGAAACAAATAATGCAATATATGTTAAGAAAGAAGAAAAAAAGAAGAAGAATGTAGCAGGAGGGGAAGAATGAAGGGGGGGAAATCGGAGGGGTAGACGAACCATGAGAGACGATGGACTCTGAAAAACAAACTGAGGGTTCTAGAGGGGAGGGGGTGGGAGGATGGGTTAGCCTGGTGATGGGTATTGAGGAGGGCACGTTCTGCATGGAGCACTGGGTGTTATGCACAAACAATGAATCATGGAACACTATATCTAAAACTAATGATGTAATGTATGGGGATTAACATAACAATAAAAAATTTAAAAAAAAAAAAAGATGCCCTTCTCTGGGCTTCTTGGTCC
Organism: Halichoerus grypus; assembly: GCF_964656455.1. NCBI lineage: Eukaryota > Metazoa > Chordata > Mammalia > Carnivora > Phocidae > Halichoerus > Halichoerus grypus. Next base: position 10,231,622 of record NC_135716.1, on the reverse strand, counting down.
TTAATGAATACAGCGAGGGCTGCCCTAATCACTCTGTAGCACAATTATGTGTTTGGTATATGTCCCTGCCACTAAGGTGTGAAAGTCTTGAGGCAGGGATATTGGGACTTGATCAACCTTTCTGCTACATTTGACCTGGGACATGGCAGGTGCTCAATGCATATTTATTGAATAAATTGGAATGGGGAAACATATTTAGGAAACATCTACCATGGCAGCCCCCCCTCAGTAGATTTCCCACTTCTTGAACATAGAGATTTAAGGGACTAGCATAAAGATACATAGCCAGTAAGTCATTAAGATAGTATTCATAACGTCTATTCTGTATTGTATTAGTCAGGTTCTACAGGTATCTCAGTACCTACTATAACAAAATATCACAACTGTGGGGCTTAAACAACATAAATTTAATTCTCATAGTTCTAGAGGCTGGAAGTTCAAGATCAGAGTATCAGCATGGTCAGTAAGGGCCCTCTTCCAGGGACTTTGCAGACTTCTGATTTTATCTTCCCATAGTGCAAGGGGCTAGATATTTCTCTGGAGCCTCTTTAATGAGGCACTAATCCCCCTCACGAGTGTTCCACTCTTATGACTTAAGCACCTCCCGAATGCCCCACCTCCTAACGCCATCATATTGGGTGTTAGGATTCCAACATATGAACTTTGGAGAGATACAACTGTTCAAACTATAGCACCAGGTAAACAGAGCCAATAGTGTGTGTAAAAGAGAGAAGGGGGTGGGCAGAGAGAGATTTTAAGGAATTGACTCATGAAATTGTAGAAGCTGGCAAAATCTGGAGGTAAGCCAACAGGCTAAAGACCCAGGGAAGAGTCAAAGTTCCAGTTCCAGTCCAAAGGCAATCTGCTGATGAAGTTCCCTGTTTCTCTTATGGCCTTCAACTGCTTGGATGAGGCCCACCCACATCATGGAAGATACTCAAGGCCTATTGATTTAAATGTTGATCTCATCTAAAAAAATACCTTCACAAAAACATCTAGAATAATTTTTAACCAAGTATCTTGGTACCCTGGCCCAGCCAAGCTGACATAAAATTAACTGCCATATATACAATCATCCTTAAGAACAAAAATGTAGCCTTTGAGGAGCTAGATTCCAAAGGTGAGGGCAAATGTGCAGTATGGAATGCTAACTCAGACACTTAGTGAAATCCAATTGTTCCACACTAGAACCCAGACTTGCCCCAGAGGATGTGACAGAACTGAGTCCAAGAAGGACAAAGTGGTTTAGGGTAAAGCAGGGTTTCTCAACCTCGACTCTACAGACATTTGGACTGGACTACCAGGGGAGAGAAAATTGCCCCCAGTGGAGAACGACTGAGTTAGGTACAGAGCTGCAGGGAACTCTAAATCACTTTTCCCCTTCCTTTGCTGACTGACCAGTGTGACAGAAAGACCACAGCCTTAAAAGTAAGAACTCAGTGGTGGTGCCTGAGTGGCTCAGTCAGTTAGGCATCTGACTCTTGATTTTGGCTCAGGTCATGATCTCAGGGCTGTGAGATCAAGCCCCATATCAAGCTCCGCAATGGGTGTGGAGCCTGCTTAGGATGCTCTCTCTCTGCCTCTCCCTTTGCTCCTTCTCCCTCCCCCCTTCTCTCTCCCTCCCTCTCAAAAACAAAACAAAACAAAACAAAAAACTAAGAACTAAATGTTCTTGGATTCAAATCCCAGCTCTTTCACTTGCTTGCTCGTGTGAGATGCTTACTTCATTTTCCTCTGCAGAATGAAAATGGCAACAGCCCTCCACAGTTCACGAAGCACAATCTGTAGTTCTTGGAGATGCTCATTAATTTTAGTCTTTTTCTTTCTTAATTAACTCTAATTGTCTTTCCATGTGCTTCCAGTGCTCTCTATTCATTTCATTGGTTGATTTTTTTTCTATCTCTGCACCAATAGCACACTCTCTTGAACCACTACAATGCTAATTAAAATCCTGCTGTGTGTGTACATGTATGTAAATTGATAAACTAATTCCAAAAATATATGGAGTCATGAAGATGAAAGAGAATAGTTTATGCTCTTAGATATGAAGCCTTTTGATAAAGCTAGAGTAAATACAACAGTGTGATAGAGACACAAGGGTAGACAATTAGACTAATGCACTAAAACAGGAGGTTTAACATAAGCTCCATGTATTTATGACCAAAGTGACAGGATAGTGTAGAAAGACATTCTTTTAAATAAAAGGTATTAATCAGTTGCCTATGTGGAAGATATAAATTTCAACTCCCACATATAAGTGATCAATTCCAGATCCACTATAGATTTACATGTGAAGTATAAATCAATAAAACTTCTAGAAGATATAGTATATTTATGATCTTCGAGTAAGCAACAATTTCCCAAAGAGGACTAACCATAGAGGAAACAATGACAAATGTAGACTATATTTGTATTAAAAACTTCTGGTACTCACAGGATACCATTAGGAAATGAAAAGCAAGCCAGGGACTGGCAGAAGATCCTATACATATAAGTAGGAAAAGGCTCATACCTAGAATATATAAAGAACTACAAAGCAGTAAGAAAGGGACACCTGAGTGGCTCAGTCAGTTAAGTGTCTGCCTTCAGCTCAGGTCATGATCCCAGGGTCCTGGGATCGAGCCCTACATCGGGCTCCCTGTTCATAGGGAAGCCTGCTTCTCCCTCTGTCTGCCTCTCTCTCTCTAATAAATAAATAAATAAAATCTTTTTTAAAAAAGAAGTAAGAAAAAAATAAGCAACCTTACAGAAAACAGGGCAAATGATTTGAATAGACACTTACAAAAAAGATACATTCAAGTGGTCAGTATGCATGAACATGTGTTCTACCTCATTAGTAATGAGAAAAATGTAAATTAAGATCATGAGAAAGCACCTCATATTCACACGAGTAAAATTTTAAACTTCTTTTTTAAAAAAAGATTTTATTTATTCATTTATTTGACAGAGAGAGCACAAGCAGGGGAAGCAGCAGGCAGAAGAAGAGGGAGAAGCAGGCTCCCCACTAAGCAAGAAGTCCCAAGACGGGCTCTAATCCCAGGACCCTGGGATCATGACCTGAGCCAAAGGCAAATGCTCAACCTACTGAGCCACCCAAGCGTCCCAATTTTAAACTTCTGATAACATCATGTTGGTAAAAATGTAGAACACTTGGAACTCCAGTCTTCTATTGGGAATATAGTTAGAACCACTTTGAAAGTTAGTGTTATTTGTTATGGTTGAACAATATAACCCCTGATAAGGCAGAGATGGCATTCTCAGATACATAACAAATGAACTGAGTGCAAATCAGCACAGAAAGACATGCAGAAGACTGCTCAAATTAATATGCAATAATCAAAAACTGGGGGAGGGAGGAAATAGGATTCCAACAATAGGATAAGTAGATTGTGGCATATTCACACACTGTGGTACTACACAATAAAAATGAGAAAGACTACAGCTTCATGCAACAGCACAAGTAAATCTCATGAACATAATGTTCAGCAAAAGAAGCCAGACACTAAAATAATCCATGCTGTATGATGCCATTTTCATGGAATTCAAAATCTGGCAAAACCAATCCATGATGGAAGGAAGTAGGATAGTTTTTACATTTGGGAGGGACATGATAAGCACTTCTAAGGTAACAGAATATTTTATTTCTTACCTCTGGTTATAACTACTCCAGTGGATTCCTTTCATGAAAATTTATCAAACTATAAAGTTAGCCCGGTGATGGGTATTAAGGAGGGCACGTACTGCATGGAGCACTGGGTGTTATATGAAAACAATGGATTGTGGATCACCACATCAAAAACTAATGTTGTATTGTATGGTGACTAAAATAACATAATAAAAAAAAACTATAAAGTTAGGATATAAAGTGCATTTTTCTTGCGTGTTACACTTTAATAAAAAAATTAAGTATTTCACATAGTTCCAGGCTACAGACATGGAAAGATAAAATAAAAGTATTTGGAACTGGCAATACTAATTACAGAAGAGAACAGAAAGGGAACTTTATATGCTCTCTATCTCCATTCTCCCATTTTATTCACCAAATACATACCTACATACCTACATACATAAAATGGAGACTTAGAGGCGGAGTAGCAAGAATTGGGTTTTACTTGATTCTCATATGTGTCTCTATCTAAAATAGTAAATATTTGGTGATCGACTTATATAGCTGGGGCTCAAATATGATAATTGCTTCTGTGTGGGAAAAAAATCAGTGGTCAGTGGAATTGTAAAGACTTTAAAGAGGGCATGTATTGAATGGAGCACTGGGTGTTATACGCAAACACTACATCACTATGGAACACTACATCAAAAACTAAAAATGTAATGTATGGTGATTAACATAACATAATAAAATTAAAAACAAACAAACAAACTTGACTCCAGGCTCTTCTGTCCTACCTACTGGTCAGACATTTGTTCACTCATCTTCCAAAAAAATCCCTCACCCTGTTCCTGTGACTGAGCTGACAGTGGAAATGTAGGCACGCAGAAAACAAAACAGAGAGCACCCTGAAAGATTTAGCTTATGTATTTTTTTTTATTATATTTATTTTTTGACAGAGAGAGACACAGCGAGAGAGGTAACACAAGCAGGGGGAGTGGGACAGGAAGAACAGGCTTCCTGCGGAGCGGGGAGCCCAATGCGGGGCTCAATCCCAGGACCCTGGGATCATGACCTGTGCCGAAGGCAGATGCTTAACAACTGAGCCACCCAGGCACCCCGGCTTATGTATTTTTTAAGTGCGTTATAAAGAAAGGATAATACTAGGTAAGATATATAGAAGACAGAACAAAGAGAATTGGCGAAAGAAAATTTTTTATTAGAATAAACTCACTATGAAAAAATAATGCAGACTTTGGCTCACAAAACAAAAGCTAACGTGTTACATATTGGAAACACTTCTAAAATGAAGAAGCAGAAATTTCAAAATGAAAAGAATAGTCAACAAACTACCAGACAAACACAGACAAAGAACAAGGCAGGGGAGGCCTTATAAATAGTAATAGATGAGGTTTAATTCAGAGTAAAATGCATCAAATTGGATAAAATAGGGCACTTTGTTAAAATAAAGAGTAATTATTTTTAAAAGAATTATTAAACTATTTGATGAATATGTAACAATCTTTTATGAACCAGGTTATTTGGCATCCAAATTCATAAAGCAAAACCTAAATGGAATATAAAGAACAAAGATAGAAATATAATAAAACTTAAGTGCTTTAATTCATCTCCTTTAGCCCATATTAGATTGAAGAGACCAAGAGTTAAATGAGGTTATAGAAGATCTAAGTAAAAAAAGAAAAGAAAAAGAAGAAAAGAATTAGAGTCTCTTCATTTAATGCCCCAAATTTAGAGAATAGAACATTTCCCTTCAAGAGTCTATGAAACATTTATGAAAATCAGTTAATATATTAGGATACAAAGAAAACGTCAATAAATTTCAAAAGGAATAAAGAACAGAGATAAATGATTACAGGGCAAGACAATTTTTAATTAATATCAAAACTAGACAAAATATTCCATCCCACCAAAAAAGTATAAAATTTTCTGAAACAATTTGTAAATCAAAAAACTGCACCTGGGTGGTGCAATAGGTTAAGCCTCCAACTCTTAATTTTGGTTCAGGTTGTGATCTCTAGGTCGTGAGATCAAGCTCCATGTTGGGCTCCATGTTCAGTGTGGAGTAAGCTTGAGAATCTCTCCCTCTGCCCTTCCCACTCATGTTCTCTCTCTCAAATAAATAAATCTTTTAAATAAATAAATAACAATTAATACACGACTGGAAATGTATAATACTGAAAACATGCAACAGAACCTGTGAGATTTAGTTATAGCAATGGTTGAAGGAAAATTAATGATAACAATACTAAGAAAGAAAGAAAAATCTAAATAAGTATATTAAGCATTCTTCTGAATAAGTTAGATAAACAACACATTAACCTAAGTGAGGGGAAAAAAGGAATTAACAAAGTTAAATAAGTTAATAAAGCAGGCAATTAAAAAAAACAGCAGGACTAATACATTTAAAAACCTCATCTTTTTTTTTTTTACTATGTTATGTCAATCACCATTAAAAACCTCATCTTTGGGGGAGGGGGGAAAAAGGCAATGAACCAGATAAAACATAACCAAATCTAATTGAGAAAGCAAACACACAAATACAAAAACAATGACGTTTTTTTATACGTATAGGGAATAACAAAGAATTACAAAAGTTTATTTTGCCAGGTGGAAAAATAAATAATCTTCTAGGAAAATATATATTACCAACCCTTACTCCAGAAGGTATAGAGCACGTGCACAGACCAATCATTATAGAAGAAATAAGGAACTTTGTTTAAAAACAATCACCTCCCACCCAACAAAGCATTAGGCCCACATTGTTCTATAGGTAATTCCAACATGAAAGAACAGAGAACAAGAAAAATTATTTTCCAGCTTTATTGAGATATTATTGACATTTAAGGTATAAAACCTGATGATTTAATACATGTGCAGTGTATTCTCATAATACTGAAATGATTACCACAATACTAAAAAAAGCTGAACTCAGAAAAATAAAGAATAGAAAGGTGGTTGCCCAGGGCTGGGGTGTGGGACATGGGGAGGTGATAGTCAAAGGGTACAAACCTCTAGTTAGGCAAGGAGTAAGTTCTGGGCATCTAATGTACAACATGATGACTATAATTAAAAGGCTATTTTAAGGGGTGCCTGGGTGTCTCAGTCTGTTAGGCGGCTGCCTTCAGCCCAGGTCATGATCCCAGGGTCCTGGGAGCGAGCCCTGCATCAGGCTCTTTGCTCAGCGGGAGGCCTGCTTCTCCCTCTCCCTCTGCTTGCCACTCCCCCTGCTTGTTCTCACTATCTCTGTCAAATAAATAAATAATTTTTTTTTAAAAGGCTATTTTAAATGTTTCAGGAGCAAAGATTACAAAATATCTTTATTTTACTTTAATGAACCTGAGGAAGCTGATAAATATATGAGGAACTTTTTTAATGAGAGAGATCATGAGACAGAAGTGTTCTTAAGTAATCTTAGAGTGCAACTTAAGTATTTATCCAAAGGATACAAACATAGTTACCGAAGGGGCACCTGCACTCCAATGTTTATAGCAGCTAGGTCCACGATAGCTAAATGATGGAAAGAGCCCAGATGTCCATTGACAGATGAATGGATAAAGAAGATGTGTTATATATACAATGGGATATTATTCAGCCATCAAAAAGAATGAAATCTTACCATTTGCAATGATGTGGATGGAAATAGAGGGTATAATGATAAGTGAAATAACTCAATCAGAGAAAGACAAATATCAGATGATTTCGCTCATATGTGGAACTTAAGAAACAAAACAGAGGATCATAGGGAAGGGAAGGAAAAATAAAACAAGACAAAATCAGAGAGGGAGACAAACCGTCAGAGACTCTTAACCCTAGGAAACAAATTGAGGGTTGTTGGAGGCGAGTTCGGGGGGTGGAGTAACTGGGTGGTATGCATGAAGGAGGGCACTTGAAGTAATGAGTACTAGGTGTTATATGCAACTGATGAGTCCCTGACCTCTACCTCTGAAACTAGTAATACACTATATGTTAATTAAATTGAATTTAAATAAAAAAATCTTTTAAAAAGAAACAAAATATAAAATAAAATAAATAACCTTACAGTGCATATCTTTCTATGAAACACATAAAACCCAGAGACAACTAAGGAATTAATCCTTTGATTATACAAGAGTTAAAAATATGCATATAAAAATTGCCATAAAGTCAAAGACAAAAGGCAAACAGGAAAGGAAATATTTCCAAGAAAATACAAGATACTATCTATGTAAATAGATGTGAATTCTAAATAAATAAGAACCTAGCAGAAAAACAGGCATAAGGACAGAAATTTCACAGAGAAAGAATTAAACTTTGCATTTAAACATATGAACACATGCTTACTGTTTGTCACAAATTTTAAAATGCAACAAAAAATAATGGGCCATCATTTTTTATTTATCTGTTTGATAAAGATTATAAAGTTGACATGGGGGAGGTGTTATTGATGGGAGAGCAAATCAGTATAATCTATTTGAAAGGTAACTTGGAAATGTATAGTAAAATTAAAATTCCCTAAACCCATCAATCCAGCAATCCCATTTCAAGGCATTTATCCTACAGATACCATGCACACAAAGAAATATGTAGAAGAGTATTTATTGCAATGTTGCCTGTATTCCCAAAGTCTAGAAATAACCTAAATATCTATCAAGAGAGAACTGGTTCAGTACATTCTGACACATCCATACACAATGGAACATCCTGTAGGTGTTGATAGGACATATTCTCCATATCAGATTGCCAAGAAAAAAACCCAAGATCCAAGCAGTGTGTTCAGCATGAACATATAAGATATATCAAATGTATATGGATCGGTTATATTTCGGAAAGATAAGACTATGGTAAGAGTAGCTGCCTCTCAGAGGGGTCTGGGAAACTGAAGATCTGTGTTGACAGAAAATGATTCACCTTTCACTGCATATCCTTCCAAATTTTCTCATATGCATGTGCTCATGTTTTTATTAAAATCCTTAAAAGAAATAACCAGTGATGAATATAATGCACCCCTGATAATTCTGATACAAAGCCAGGTTTGGGCCCCCTTGTCCTAGACTAAATCTGTGCTCCCTCATTTGACATCCACTCAACCTAATCCCAGAGGAAGTGAGGGTGAGCCACAGGTTACTGTGGCCTCTAGACAAGTAATGATTAGAAGAGTTACGCTGTGGGCCAGGGCTTCTGCTAAGCCCTTTACAACCATGGTCTCATTGGGTCTTCATCATGAACCTGTGAAATGAATACTAATACGATTCTCATTTTTTGTGAGGACCACGAGGAATAGAGTCTGCATTCTGAAAAAAGTCTGCCTACCTCCAGTCTCCCTGTCTCACCATGCTGGAATCATAAAGAGCAGCCATCATTCCCCCATGCAGAAAACAACAAATTATCATAATGTTTCAATTCCATTCAAAACAACAAAGTTTTACAGAATGTCTACCTATAGGGCCAAGACCTAGAATGGAATGTTCACCAACTTAGGCCAGACTCCTACCCTTACTAGCTGTAGCCACATACTAGCTATTATCTGAGGCTTTAGACAAGTCTATTTACCTCATCTTCTGTAAAATGGGCCCGATATGGTACAGAGTTTTAGCTTGCTTCCTTACTATTCACCAAAAACATATGAAATAAATATTGGTATGTTCCCCATTTTACATAAGGTGTTTGATCCTATGAATGATTAAGTGAATTATTGTAAAGGGCTCCAGGGATGGAGACTCTAAGTAACTTCCAGTAATGAGCAGGACCTTTGGAAGCGATGTAGACACCCAGTAACTTAGAGAAGAGCACCACTGAGATGATAAAGCCCTGCAGTCTGTGTGTTAAAATTCTTGACTTCTACCACGTTCTTTCCATTTCAAACAATTATTCCTCATTAAGGAGGTAAATTCTAAACGTTGGCAGCCATCACATTTAGAACTGCCAAGGAAAAGATGTGTAACTGCCACCCACCCAAGTCCAGAACTGAAAAAAATTTCCACTGTTTTCCCCAACGAAAATTGACTGAGACCAACTTATATGACAAATGTGGTGCAGTAGGATATGACTTAAGTTCCTCCACTAGACTGTGAGTTCCTCGAGAGTATGCATGGCTTCTCACCACATTGAGTCTTGTACAGAAAACATTTGTTCATGACTGGACGGATGGATGGATGGATGGATGGATGGATGGATGGACGGATGGATGGATGGACGGATGGATGGATAAATGAATAATTATAGATTTTTTTTACTGAAAATGGCAACTACGTATCTTAGTTTATAATATAAAATATAATCCTTTAATAAAAGGCCATTGGTAGAAGGCCAAAGTCATAGGATTTGGAGTTCAGAAGTTTGGCATTAAAAATTCAGGTACTTACTGGTGCTATTACTCTCAGCAATTTATATATACTCCATGAACTGCAACCTCCTCCTGTTTAAAATGTAAAATGTTGGGATACCTGGGTGGCTCAGTTGGTTAAGCGTCTGCCTTTGGCTCAGGTCATGATCCCAGGGTCCTGGGATCGAGTCTCTCATTGGGCTCCCTACTCAGCGGGGAGCCTGTTTCTCCCTCTGCCTGCCCCCCCCCCACTTGTACTGTCTCTCTTTCTGACAAATAAATAAATAAAATCTTTTAAAATGAAACAAAATAAAATAAAATATAAAATGTTAACACACAGTAATGGTATCCTACATTGGAACACTACATCGAAATCTAATGATGTAGGGGCACCTGGGTGGCTCAGTCAATAAGCTGCCGCCTTCGGCTCAGGTCATGATTTTAGGGTCCTGGGATCGAGCCCCGCATCTGGCTCCCTGCTCTGCAGGAAGCCTGCTTCTCCCTCTCCCACTCTCCCTGCTTGTGTTCCCTCTCTCGCTGTCTTTCTCTCTGTCAAATAAATAAATTAAATCTTTAAAAAAAAAATCTAATGATGTAATGTATGGTGATTAACATAACATAATAAAATTAGATTAAAAAAAAAGAAAACCTCTTAAATCACCCACAGAATATCATATACATAGCTTTGTGGTACTGTATGATTTCCCTATACAGAGTCAGCTTCTCCTGCAATACTAGTTCATAGTTTCTTTGATTGAGTACCAGAAAAATAGTTCATACTTTAGAGCCAAGTGGTATTAAAGAAAAAGTGTCTTTGCTTTTTTTGGCCCAGATTATGGAATTAATTCTAATAATTGTGCATATGGTATAACTCTTCTCTATGTGCTTTCATTTTATATATATTGGCTTTGTTGAGATTGAATTAACATACCATACAATTCACTCTTTTAAATTATACGACTCGGTGGTTTTTAGTGTATTTACTGAGTTACATAATGACCACCACTGTAGAAATTGAGAACATTTTCATTTTTCCATACTTTAGTAGTCACTCCTTATTCTTCCCTCCCCTCAACCACTGAAACCACTAATCTACCTACTGACTGGATAGATTTGCTTGTTCTGGACATTTCATATAAATATCATCAAATAATATATACTCTTTCATGTCTGGCTTCCTTCATTTAACAAAATGCTTTCAACGTTCACCCTCACTGGAGCGTGTCTCAGAACTTCATCCCTTTTTAGAGCTGAGCAAATGCCATTGTTTGGATATACCACATTTTATTTATCCACTCACTGGTTGATGCATATTTGTGTTGTATCCACCCTTTGGTTATGAATAATACTGCTGTGTACATTTGGGTGAAATTTTTCACGTGGACATAGGTTTTAATTCTTCAGAGGAACTGCCAAACTGTTTTCCAAAGTGGCTTCATCATTTTGCATTCTTACCGACAATGCATGGGAGCGCCAATTTCACCACATCCTCAACCAACACTTGTTATTGTCTAACTTCTTAATTCTTCAAGAATTTGAATAGGTGCAAAGTAGTAAATAGTTTATATGTGTTTTTTGATATATATGTATTTGCCCATAGGGTTATTGTAAGGATATAAAAGCCTGTTTTAACCAGTGAACAGCAACAAAGTATTTATATTATTGTTGCTATGGAGTTAAGATATTAGGCAAGATTCTTCATTATAAAAAAAATACATATAATAAAAAAGAAACTCTCTGATAAATATAGAAAACAAATTTTTTGGAAGAATATCTGAGGGCCCATAGAATCAAAAAGAGATATGGAGAACATGGCTCAGAAGATAGGCAGGACCATGACAAGCCAGAGGGTATCTGGTACCCCACCCCCCTGTCACTATGCTCTCAAAAGCCACTGCTGTGGAAATAAACTTTAAACTTTTGCCTCTTATGTTGCTTACCCGAGACTCAAAGTTCTGAAAGGAAACATTTAATTGCCAGTGTTAGGTCATTTGCCCATTGTCAAGAGGAATTATCTCCTTCCCTTTGGCTTCCATGGCCAAATCAGAGCCAAAATTCCCATCACAGATAACATGTAAAACCACACAATATGGCACTAGGCATACCATAATAGTTTAGTAAATGTAGTTCTGTTACTCTTCCTTTCCCTGTGATGTATGTGTCTGTTTGGAGTGGTGCTCACTAATAACTACTGATGACCCAGGCCCACACTATTCAAAAGGCTTGATAGGTCCCAAAGACTCCATTAAGCCCCAGGAGAGCTTAGCTGATTCCCAGGGGGCAGTATCCTTTCCAGGCTCTTGTTTGTTTTGGGTCAGTGTTTCTTAACTCTGCCACACATTAGAACCACCTGTAGAGCTTTTAATACTATTCATGCCTGGTCCCTGTACCCAAACATTCCTTTTTATTTTAACTTAAGCTCAGTTGATTAATATATAGTGTATTATTAGTTTCAGAGGTAGAGTTCAGTGATTCATCAGTCTTATAGAACACCCAGTGCTCAGTACATCCTGTGCCCTCCTTAATGCCCATCACCCAGTTACCCCATCCCCCCTACCCCCCCTCCAGCAACCATCAGATTGTTTCCTATGATTAAGAGTCCTTACGGTTTGTCTCCCTCTCTGATTTTATCTTATTTTATATTTCCTTCCCTTCCCTTCCCCTATGTTCATCTGTTTTGTTTCTTAAATTCCACATCTGAGTGAAATCATCTGATACTTGTCTTTCTCTGACTGACTTATTTCACTTAGCATAATACCCTCTAGTTCCATCCATGTCCTCACAAATGGCAAGATTACATTCTTTTTGATGGCTGAGTTATATTCCAGTGTATATATATACCACATCTTCTTTATCCATTTATCTGTTGATTGACATCTGGGCTCTTTCCATAGTTTGGCTATTGTGGATATTGCTGCTATAAACATTGGGGTGCATGTGCCCCTTCAGATAAAGATACATTTGTATCTTTGGGGTAAATACCTAGTAGTGCAAATGCTGGGTTGTAAGGTAGCTCTATTTTCAACTTTTGGAGGACCGCCATATTGTTTTCCAAAGTGGCTGCACCAGCTTGCTTTCCCACCAACAGTGTTAGAGAGTTCCCTTTCTCTGCGTCTTTGCCAACATCTGTCTTTTCCTGACTTGTTAATTTTAGCCATTCTGACTGGTGTGAGGTGGTATCTCATTGTGGTTTTGATTTGAATTTCCCTGATTCCGAGTGATGTTGAGCATTTTTTCGTGTCTGTTGGCCATTTGGATATCTTCTTTGCAGAAATGTCTGTTCATGTCTTCTGCCCATTTCTTGGTTGGATTATTTGCTCTTTGGGTGTTGAGTGTGATAAGTTCTTTATAGATTCTGGATACTAGCCCTTTATCTGATAAGACCTTTGCAAATAACTTCTCCCATTCAGTTGGTTGTCTTTGGTTTTGTCAACTGTTTTTTTTTGCTGGGCAAAAACTTTTTATCTTGATAAAGTCCCAATAATTCCTTTTTGCCCTTGTTTCCCTTGCCTTTGGAGACATGTCTAGCAAGAAGTTGCTGCAGCAGAGGTCACAGAGGTTGCTGCCTGTGTTCTGCTCTAGGAATTTAATGGATTCCTGACTCACATTTAGGTATTTCATCCATTTTGAGTCTATTTTTGTGTGTGGTGGAAGGAAATGGTCCAGTTTCATTCTTCTGCATGTGGCTGTCCAATTTTCCCAACACCATTTGTTGAAGCGACTGTCTTTTTTCCATTGGATATTCATTCCTGCTTTGTCGAAGATTAGTTGACCATAGAGTTGAGGGTCCATTTCTGGGTTCTCTATTCTGTTCCATTAATCTAAGTGTCTGTTTCTGTGCCAGTACCATACTGTCTTGATGATTACAGCTTTGTAATACAGCTTGAAGTCTGGCATTGTGATGCCACCAGTTCTGGTTTTCTTTTTCAACATCCCTTTGGCTATTCAGGGTCTTTTCTGGTTCCATACAAATTTTAGGATTATTTGTTCCAGCTCTGTGAGAAAAGTTGATGGTATTTTGATAGGGATTGCATTGAATGTATAGATTCCTCTAGGAAGCATAGACATTTTAACAATATTTGTTCTTCCAATCCATGAGCATGGAATGTTTTTCCATTTCCTTGTGTCTTCCTCAATTTCTTTCATGAGTGTTCTATAGTTTTCTGAGTGAAGATCCTTTGCCTCTTAGGTGGGGTTTATTCCTAGGTATCTTATGTTTTTGGTGCAATTGTAAATGGGATGGACTCCTTAATTTCTCTTTTTTCTGTCTCATTATTAGTGTATAAAAATGCAACTGATTTCTGTGCATTGTTGTTATATCCTGCCACTTTGTTACATTCCTGTATGAATTCTACCAATTTGGGGTGGAGTCTTTTGGGTTTTCCACAGAGTATCATGTTATCTGTGAAGAGTGAGAGTTTGACTTCTTTGCTGATTCGGAGGCCTTTAATTCTTTTTGTTGTCTGATTGCTGAGGCTAGGATTTCTAGTACTATGTTGAATAGCAGTGGTGATAGTGGACATCGCTGCCATGTTCCTGACCATAGGGGAAAAGCTCTAAGTTTTTATCCATTGAGAATGACATTCGCTGTGGGCTTTTCATAGATGGCTTTTATGATATTGAGGTGTGTTCCCTCTATACCTTCACTGTGAAGAGTTTTAATCAAGAAGGGATGCTGTACTTTGTCAAATGCTTTTTTTACATCTGTTGAGAGGATCATATGGTTCTTGTCCTTTCTTTTATTAATGTAGTGTATCACGTTGGTTGATTTATGGATGTTGAACCACCCTTGAAGCCCAGGAATAAATCCCACTTGGTCATGGTGAATAATCCTTTTAATGTACTGTTGGAATCTATTGGTTAGTATCTTGGTGAGAATTTTGGCATCCATGTTCATCAGAGATACTGGTCTGTTATTCCCCTTTTTAGTGGGGTCTTTGTCTGGTTTTGGGATCAAGGTAATGCTGGCCTCATAGAATAAGTTTGGAAGTTTTCCTCCATTTCTATTTTTTGCAAGACAGCTTCGGAAGAATAGGTATTAGTTCTTTAAATGTTTGGTAGAATTCCCCTGGGAAGTCATCTGGCCCTGGGCTCTTGTTTGTTGGGAGATTTTAAATTACTTCTCTCATTTCCTTACTGGTTATGGGTCTGTCCAGGTTTTCTATTTCTTCCTGATTCAGTTTTGGTAGTTGATATGTTTCTAGGAATGCATCCATTTCTTCCAGATTGCCTAATTTGTTGACATATGGTAGCTCATAATATGTTCTTATAATTGTTTGTATTTCCTTGGTGTTGGTCATGATCTCTCCTCTTTCATTCATGATTTTAATTTGGGTCCTTCTCTCTCTCTCTCTCTCTCTCTCTCTCTCTCTCTCTCTGTGTGTGTGTGTGTTTGATAAGTCTGGCTGGGGATTTATGGATCTTATTAATTCTTTGAAAGAGCCAGTTCCTAGTTTCGTTGATATGTTCTACTGTTCTTTTGGTTTCTATTTATTGATTTCTGCTCTTGTCTTTATTATTTCTCATCTCCAGCTTGGTTTAGGCTTTGTTTGCTGCTCTTTATCAGCTCCTTTAGGAGGTTGGTTAGGTTGTGTATTTGAGACTTTTCTTGTTTCTTGACAAAGGCCTGTATTGCTATATACTTCCCTCTTAGGACCACCTTTGCTGCATCTCAAAGGTCCTGACAATTGTGTTTTCATTTTCATTTGTTTCCATGAATTTTTTAAATTCTTCTTTAATTTCCTGGTTGACCCATTCTTTCTTAAGTAGGATGTTCTTTAACCTCCAAGCATTTGAGTTCCTTCCAAATTTCCTCCTGTGATTGAGTTCAAACTTCAAAGCACTGTGGTCTGAAAATATGCAGGGAATGATCCCAATCTTTTGGTACTGGTTGAAATCTGATTTGTGACCCAGTATGAGATCTATTCTGGAGAATGTTCCATGTGCCCTCAAAAAGAATGTGTATTCTGTTGCTTTAGGATGGAATGCTCTGTATATTTCTGTGAAGTCCATCTGGTCCAGTGTGTCATTCAAAGCCCTTGTTTCCTTGTTTATCTTCTGCTTAGATGATCTGCCCATTGCAGTGAGTGGGTTGTTAAAGCCCCCTACTATTATTGTATTATTATCAATGTACTTCTTTAATTTTGTTATTAAATGGTTTATATAATTGATTTCTCCCACATTAGGGACATAAATATTTACAATTGTTAGATCTTCTTGTTGGCTAGACATTTTAAGTATGATATAGTGTCCCTCTTCATCCCTTACTACAGTCTCTGGTTTAAAATCTATTTTATCTGATATAAGGATTGCTACCTCAGCTTTCTTTTGATGGCCAGTACCATGATAAATGGTTCTTCACTCCCTCATTTTCAATCTGGAAGTGTCTTTGGGTCTAAAATGAGTCTCTTGTAGACAGCATATGGATGGGTCTTGCTTTTTTATTCAATCTGATAGCCTGTGTCTTTTGATTGGGGCATTTAGCCCATTTACATTCAGGGTAACTATTAAAAGATATGAATTTAGTGCCATTGTGTTACGTGTAAAGTCACTGTTTCTGTATATTGTCTCTGTTCCTTTCTGATCTATGTTACTTTTGGGCTCTCTCTTAGCTTAAAAGATCCCCTTTAATATTTCTTACAGGGCTGCTTCAGTGATCACAAATTCTTTTAGTTTCTGTTTGTCTTGGAAGCTCTTTATCCCTCCCTCTATTCTGAATGATAACCTTGCTAGAAAAAGTATTCTTGGTTGCATATTTTTCTCATTTACCTCCCTAAATATATCATGCCTGTCCTTTCTGGTCTGCCAGGTCTCTTTGGATAGGCCTGATGCCAGTCTAATATTTCTACCATTGTAGGTTAAGGACCTCTTGTCACAAGCAGGTTCCAGGATTTTCTCTTTGTTTCTGAAATTTGCAAGCTTCACTATTATATGTCGAGGTGTTGACCTATTTTTATTGATTTTGCAAGGGGTTCTCTGTGCCTCCTGGACTTGAATTCCTGTTTCCTTCCTCAGATTAGGGAATTTCTCAGCTATAATTTGCTCAAGTGTTCCTTCTGCCTGCCTCCCTCTCTCTCCCTCTCTTTCACTCTCTTCTTCTGGGATCCCAATTATTCTAATATTATTTCACTTTATTGTATCACTTATCTCTCGAATTCTCCCCCTGTGATCCAGTAATTGCTTACCTTGCTTTTTCTGAGCTTCTTTATTCTCCATCATCTTGTCTTATATATCACTAATTCTCTCTTCTGCCTCATTTATCCTAGCAGTTAGAGCCTCCATTTTTTATTGCATCTCATTAATAGCCTTTTTTATTTCGACCTCATTGGATTTGAGTTCTTTTATTTCTCCAGAAAGGGATTCTCTAGTATCTTCTATGCTTTTCTCAAGCCCAGCTAGTATCTTTATAGTCATTACTCTGAACTCTAGTTCTGACACCTTACTTATAGCCACACTGATTAGGTCCCTGGCAGTCAGTACTGCCTCTTGTTCTCTTTTTTGAAGTGTGTTTTTTGGTCTTGTCATTCTGTCTAGAGAAGAATAGATGAATGAAAGAACAAAATACTAAAATAACAACAATGATCCTAGAGAAATGTACACTGAACACATCAGAAAAGACCTGAAACCGAAAAGAAAATTAAAAAGAGAGAGAGAGAGAGTGATAGAATATAATCGGACAGGTGAACAGAACAGAGCAATACACTAGATCCTGGGTGTATTTTGATCTGTTTGTTAGAAAACTAGGTCCCAAAATTATAAAGAAAGAAAAACACATATATACAAAAAATAAAATTAAATACAATGAAAGGATAGAATGTAACTGTAAAAATGAAAATTAAAAAAAGACTTAAAAAAGAGTTGATAAAATAAGAAATTGGTTCAAAAGGAAAGAGAAAAAAATAAAATTGAAAAACTAAAGAATCACAGGAAAAAAAACTATGAATTCTATTTACTATTTTCCTCTAGTGCTAGAGTTTTGCAGTTCTCATTGATTGGGAAACTTGGTCTCAGGTGGATGTTCTTGCTGATCTTCTGGGGGAGACGCTTGTTGCACTGATTCCCAGGTGTCTTTGCCCCAGGTGGAATTGCACCACCCTTACCGGGAGGCCAGGCTAAGTAATCTGCTCTGGATTGCTCTATATGGCTTTTGTTGCCTGAAGGCTTTCCACTCGGCTTTAGAGGATGAGAATGAAAATGGAGGCATCCCAAATTCCAGTCCCAGAATTGAAAGCTCAGGGGCCCCCCTCCTCAGTGAGCCCTCAGAAAAAAACAGTCAATCACTCCTGTCTCTCTGGTCTCTGACCACACTCCGTGCTCACCCGGCATGTGATCAAGAGTTTCTATCTCAGGCACT